>NC_138884.1:8069888-8141771 GCF_965194825.1 Balaenoptera physalus
GGAATGGTTAAAGAGACTAAAAATAGTAGGTAACATCTGTTGAGAGCCTGCCTGCATTGTTATTTAATCCTCAGAGAATATGTATAAGGTCAGTTGCTTTGTAGCTATTTTACAGACAATAAAACTAAGATTTAGAAAGGTTCAATAATATCACACAACTAGGAAGAGGCAAGAAGGAATTTATCTCAGCTGGGCTCCAAAACCTGTGCATGTAACTTTGCTTAGCCTGAGCAAGAAGAGATTGGGAAAAACAAAATAGTTTTCCTTAAGCTGTTATAATATTTTAATTATATAAATAGTGATCAGTAAACAAAAGGAACAAATCTTCTCTCCTATTTAGAGGCAGATCCAGGAAAAATTAGTGAGTCTTTTGGGGAGGAGTTTCATCTCCACATAAGTGATTTCAGCAACTAGATGCATCCAACAGTGGAATTGCTGGTGTGGAGAATGAAATTTTCCTCTACACTTCTAGGTTCTTTTGGCTGGCCTAAGATTTTAATCGACATAAGACAGGTTAACCGGAGAAAATCAAACCAAAGTTTAGTAACATGTACACATGGGAGAGACCTAGGAAGACTGAGTAACTCACCAAGATGGCCAAAGCCCTCACCTTAATAAACAACATCTTCAGCCAAAGACAAAAAAGGATGTTGGGGTAGTAGTTTGGAACTTCAGAGGGGAGGAAGGCAATTCATGGGGACGTGGAAAAGCAAATGCTTGGTAAACAAATGTTTGCTGGGCCAGCCAGAGACAATGGGACACAGAGTGGACTCTGGTGTCGAGGCCCTTGCAGTTTCCGCCTCCACACCTAGCCCATGCTCTTTGGAGATGTCTCTGGTGCAGATAGCTTTATTCTGGGAACGGGACCTTTATCTAAGTTCTTCAGGCAGTTAAGAGGGAGGTAACAAGAAAAACTTTCCTAGACTTCTGTTTCTTAAAAATAATCAGCCTAAATTCACCCTCATCCCAAAGAGACACATTTGGGGGTGACGAGTTCTGCTCTCCTACACTGGGATATCAAGGCAGAAGTTGAATGACCATATGACAAAAACACCATGGGAGACACAGGAGATGGTCTTTTAATGCGGTGGGGTGAGAAGCTAGTGATGTCCAGGCTCCAGTAGAGTCCAAGATTCCATGAACTGAAAAATCCCCATGCAATGTAAATTTTCCTTATCTTTTTGTTCCCCCAGGTTCTGTGGATACAAGACTAGAGTTCTTAGATTATTAAACATTAGATGGTAACCCAAATTTTGACCTCTGATTATTCTCTAAGTTGCCAATGGTGTTATTGAAATCCTACTTGATTATTTTAACTCCAGCAGGAAACAATTTCTGATGAATAATATACTCAAATATTTTTCATATAAACTATGGCTAAACAAGATCACCCCATCCCTGAATGTGTTCATTTTGCATCTGTTCCCAGAATTTCAGAAAACATTCCCTATGATTTTTGGAAAAGAATCAAATGCCTAAATAACCAATAGTAATTTTATCTGTCCTTATGATAAAAGAATTCTTCTTAAGTAACCATGATCTTTGCAGATGAAGGTGGCCTTAAAATTAATGAAGCATGGGACAGTTCCTGGAAGAAATCCCAGTTCTCTTGGATTGTTGTAGAGAAGTATAAAATTTTGCTCAACCATAAAATAATTATGCATAGATCCAACCTATTCAGACTTTCTTCTCAACAAAAAAACATTAAGGGAAATTTTCAGGACCATTAGAAGTATAAGGAAGGGGTATAAGGCTATGATTTACTTCAAAGTATACTTTTTCATCATTTTCAGTCATTTCTGGATCAAGAAAAGTCGTACACTGAAGGCTCCTCTGTACCTCTTTCTGGCAAAGCAACAACCAGAATGCATCCATGTATGTGCATGTGCGCAAAACTTTGTAAGTTTTTTTTAATGTGGATTCTATTAGCATGTAATGCATTTTCTGCATTTTGCTTTTTATAATCAGATCATAAATCTCCATTGATGGATACAGAATTGAGGTTGCTCTTGCTGCCCTGTATAGCAAAGTCAATCATACCCTGAGGGTAAGCTAATGCTATTCTTCATGGTTTGTTCAGAAGAACCTTGAAATAAGATGTCCGTCTCTCTAGGATATGAGCATTTTAGGCATAAAGACTTACTATTTCATCACCAACAAGGATACAGCCCTGGGAATATTATGTTTTTTGCTAAGTGCAGTAAACTCTTAATGGTCTACTGCATTTTTTTATGGAGTCTTCTCGCAATGATATTTTCTGTAGGTTACCCATTCAGTGATTTTTGCAAGTATTCAGAAAATAGTTGTCAGCAATCAACTGAATCAATGGAAGTTTTGGCCTAATGGGGAAAGTTGAATCATCCATGACTGGTCTATTCATCTTTTACTGAAGTGCTGACAGAAAAGAAAAACAGCTTTATAATCATTGGACTTCTTTTGATAGAATTATTGCAGTGTTTTTTGGTTGATATTTTAGTTTGTGGACCTCAAATTTTCTGATATTAATTTAACCATATATCTAACATTTAAAATATGTTAAACATTTTACATAAGCATTTGTAAATAATATCTTTAATAAACATATATATATGTTATTTATTTAGCACATTCTATGTGCTGGAATAGTCTAAGGGACTAACATGAATTATGGGGTCACCCCTCATTACACTCCAGGAAAAGGATAGATGTATTATTTGGACTCACTTTACAAATGAGAAAAATAGGGCATAGTTAGTAAGCTTGGAACTTACTCAAAGTCACATAGCTAGAAAGTAACAGAACACTTGTAGCCATATATAAGTATTTTCAAACTACTTTTCCTAGTAAGTTGTGAATTTTAAAACCAACTTCCCAGTCATATGTAAAAAAATCAGCTATCAATAGGAATGAATAATGATATACATACTTGCAATTTTTGACAAGGCTAATTATTAAGACCACATAGTCACAAGGAAAATATTTACATCAATGTCAATTTTTAAGCATGGGATTCAAAAGTGTGTGTGCAATACAATTATAACTATGCAAAGTAGATATTCATATGGGAAAGAACTGGAAGAGAGTATTAATAAACAAAACCATATGGGTAACATTATTTTAGTGATTTTGGTTTTCTGAATTTCTCTTAATGTTGTTATTGCATTATTTACACAATGAAAATTACTCAAGTTAAAATTAGTCAAATGCGTCCCTAAAAATGAAATATTAAGTATAAATATAACAAAATATGTACAAGATCTATATGAAGAAATTTACAAAACTCTGATGAAATAAATAAAAGGAAAACTAAGTAAATGGAGAGATATTCCATGTTCTTTCATAGGAAGACTGAATACTGTTAAGATGTTAGTTCTTCCCAACTACTGATGTATAGATTCAAAGCAGTCTCAGTCAAATCCCAGCAAGTTATTTTGTGGATATCAACAAACTGATTTTAAAATTTATATGGAGAGGCGAAAGACCCAGAATAGTCAACACAATACTGAAAGAGAAGAACAAAGTTAGAGGACCGATATTACTTAACTTCAAGACTTATTGTAAAATTATAGTAATCCACAGGGTGTGGTACTGGTGAAAAAATGCAGTAGAACAGAATGGAGAGTCCAGAAGTAGACACACATAAATACAGTCAACTGATCTTTGACAAAGACAAAGGCAACACAATGGATAAAACTTGGTCATTTCAACAAACAGTGCTGGAACTGGATATGTGCATGCAAAAAAAAAAAAAAAAAAAAAAGAATATAAACATAGACCGTCTACCCTTCAAAAAAAATCAATTTAAAGTGAATCACAGACCCGAATGCAAAATATAAAACTGTAAAATTCCTAGAAGATAATATAAGAGAAAAATTGAAATAAACTTGGGTATGGCAATGACTTTTTAGATACAACACCAAAGGCATAATATCCATGAAAGAAAGAATTAATGAGCTGGACTTTATTAAAATTAAAAAAATTACATTCTGTGAAAGACATTGTCAAGAGAAAAACAAAACAAACAACATACTGGGAGAAAATATTTGCAAGACATATCTGATAAAGAACTTATCCAAAATATAGAAAGAACTGTTAAACCTTAACAATAAGAAGACAAACAACCCAATTTAAAAATGGGCAAAATAACTGAACAGGTGAAAAATAAGCACAAGAAAAGATGATCCACATCAAATGTCATCAGGGAAATTCAAATTAAAACAATGAGATAGCACTACACAACGATTAGAATGTCCAAAATCAGAACACTGACAACATCAAACACTGACAGCTGGCGAGGGTGTGGAGCAACGGTAACTGCCATTCATTTCTGGTGGGAATGTAAAATGGTACAACCACTTTGGAAGAAAGTTTGGTGATTTCTTATGAAACTACACACACTATTACCTATTACCATATAATCCAGAAATTTCACTCCTTTGGATTTACCCAAAGGAATTGAAAACTTAGGTTGACACAAAATCCTGCACATTAATGATGTTTATAGCAGCTTGATTCATAATTGCCAGAACTTGGAAGCAACAAAGATGTTCTTCAGTAGGTGAATGAATAAAAATAAATTGCAGTACATCTGGACAATGGAATATTATTCAGTGCTAAAAAGAAATGAGTTATCGAGACATGAAAAGACAGGGGGAAATCTCAAATGCATATTACTAAGTGAAAAAAGCCAATCTGAGAAAGCTATATACTGTATGATTCCAAATATATGACACTCTGGAAAGCAAAAGTGTGGAGACAGTTAAAAGATTAGTGGTTGCCAGGTGTTAGGGGAGAGGGAGGAATAAATAAACAAAACACAGAGGGATTTCAGGGCATTTGAAATACTCTGTATGATACTATAATGGTAAATACATGTCATTATAAATTTGTCCAAACCCATAGAATGTACAAAACCAAGAGTGAACCCCATTTAAACTATGGACTCTGGGTGATAATGATATGTCAGTGTAAGTTAATCAACTGTAATCAGTGTACCACTCTAGTAAAAGATGTTGACAATGGAAGGGGCTATGCCTGTGTGGGAGCACGGAAGTATACGGGGAATCTCTTCACCTCCCACTCAATCTTGCTCTGAAACTAAAATTTCTGTAAAACTGAAATCTATTTGAAAAATTACTCCAGTGAAAAGCTTTACAATTCTTTCCGTATGATTCAAATTGTCTTATATATATACACATATGTATTTAAATGTGTGTGTGTGTGTGTGTAGATACATACGCTTTGGACTCAACTGTGTTCCTCCCAAAATTCAACTGTCCAAGTCTTAACTCCCAATGAGATGACGTTTGGAGACGGAAACATTTAGAATGTCGTTAGGGCAAAATGAGATGATGAGAGTGATCCCTCGTGATGGGATTTGTGACTTTATTAAAGGAAGGGAGAGATTGCTCTCTCTCCACTAATTAGGGACACAGTGAGAGGCAGCTGTCTACAAGGCAGGAAGACAATCTTTGCCAGGAATCAGAATGGCTGGCATCTTGATCTTACACTTCAGAATCTCACACACACACTCTGAAAGGACGCACAACAAACTGTTAAAAGTTGCTACTTCTGAGGAGTGTTAATGGAAATGTCGGAGGGAGGAAGGAGGAAGGAAAGATTGCATCTTATGTCCAACTTGTGTAATGTTTGAAATTTTAATAAAGTTGTTACCGAACTCAGGTTCAGCTGCTTGCCATTCAAAAAATGATAATTTGAGAGGCAAGTGTCAATAGAAAGGAAAGGTGCTTTAATTACCAGCAATCTGGGAAGAAGATGGACTCATGTCCAGAGACCAACTCCAAAGATTCTGCTCAACCATGACAGTTTTTAAAGGGAAAAAGTGGGGGAAGAATTTCAGTGAGTCATCGAGGCAGGAGGTTGGGTTCTGCATCATTCTCCATTGAGTGCAGACCCTCTCCCTTCAGATGTTATCCTACCTGTGTGATCTGCCTGCAGGATTGCTAAGGGTGCTGTTTGGGGTAGAGAGCTAGTCATTTCTTAACTGCTTAATTCTTCATTCTTACCTCTTTTTTATCTAGGAAAATAATCAACGGGTTAGACAAGACATGGTGTGCATTCAGGAGAGCATAAGTCAGGAGTTAGGTTAAATTGCCTAGTGGTTCACTCCTACAATTAGGTTCTTTCAAGGTTAGAGGGGAACAGAAGCAGGCAAACAGGAAAGGGGCAAAAGAGCTGCTTTCAAAGGATCGGGGGGGAAGAAATTTTTCTCTACCCTTCTAGGTTGTTCTGGCTGGTCTAAGACTTGAATTGACATGAGACAGATAAATGGGAGAAAAATCAAGTAAGAGTTTAATAACGTGGATATGGGCGAGACCCAGGAAAAATGAGTAACTCAAGCCAATGTGCAAAGACCTCACTTTAAATACGAGTTTCAGCTAATGACATAAAAGCCGTGGTTGGGAGAGTGGTTGTGGACTTCAGAGGGGAGGAAGGCAACTCATGTGGAGAAGCAAATGTTTGGTAAACAAGCATTTGCTGGGCCAGGCAGAGACCATGGGACACAGAGCGGTCTCTGATCTCTAGGCCTCGCTGAGGTTCCCCAACCGCAGGTACCCCGTGTTCGTTGCAGACATATCTGGAGAGGAGCTCCAGGATGCAGAGGGATAGTTAAGGGGAAAGGCAGTCCTTCTGGAAGAGAACGATGGTGGTTCAAGTCATGCCATGAAAGGGGCTTCTGGCTGTATAATTTTACACTTATGGCCAAATATGACTCAATACAAGTAGTATTCCTTAACCAAAAATATAACAAAAAAGGAAGATTAAAAGGAGAAGGAAGACTAGAGTTTACGTGTGTATGAATATATGAGCAAGAGTACATTATATAAAAACTCAAAAGTTCTTAACAAATACATGCATATATATATATATATACATATATATATTTCAAATTCAGAGACACACAGTCACTTAGCAAATGAATATGGCACAAAGACTAGCGTCTGATTGCACACTCCATGACAGACAGGGTGCAATGTGTACAAAGTGGTAGATTTTAGACACAGTCACTCTACATCTTTTAAAGCTTCCCAAGCTGTTTGTGGTAAAGTAATAATGGTGTCTTGATAGTAATATCAACTTTACCCATTTTCCTTACAAAACACCTAGTAACTTTTCTCAAAATAAGCTGGATCTGTTTTCTAGATTTGATAATATAGAAAAAATAATAATATTTGATACCAGCATAAACCTTGCTAGGCTTGAAAAGTGTTTTCATTTACATCTTCCCATTTGGTGATCACAACAATCTTCTGAAGTTTTTTATAGACCAAAAACAACAAAAACAACAAATCTAAGGGAAGTTAAATGATACTATTTTTTGCACAGAAGGTGAGTAGCAGGGCTGTGGTATAAATGAAGATATCCTGATTTCAAATCCAGCCTTTTAAAATTGTAATGGTGGAAATTCCATAACTGTTTTAGAAAACTAGAGAGCAAAAATATTCCAGGAAGGAGAGTATTTCCTGAGTCTTTTGCTGCTTTATTTATTTACTATCTCAACAGTTAGCCAACTGAAGCTGTAAATAGCTTTATCTTTTTCTATAAAAGCAGCATTTTATCTATTTTCGCCTCTATACTGCATGTACTTGGTAATTATAAACTTCACATGTGAGCCAATTTACTTAATGAAAAGCATTTCAGCCCTAGTTTAAACTTTAGAAGCCTTAGGATAGGGTACTAACATCATTTTGCATATTTAAAGGTTCATAGAATTGACTTTAAATGACCCAAATGAACGTCTTAGCACATAGAGAACTAGAAGAGTTCATTAGAGCAGGCACGTATATGAATTACTGAAACAACATTTTAAATAGCTGAAGCTTATATGATTACAAGTCACTTTCTTTTATTAAAATGACCAATTAGGAGTCAGCAGTCTATTCTATCAAGGTGGAAATGTAGGCTGGATTTTTCTTTTTAATGAAAAGGACAAGATCATGCTTAAATTTAAGTTTAATGGTCTGAAAATTTCCACCCTCATTTTGCATCACAGTAATTTAGTCCAAGAAAGGAAAGGTGTATTTATAAAAACTGGTTTCACTCCCTCACACAACCAGGAGGCCCAAGGAGGTGGAAAATAATAGAAGTTCCCCAAAAAAGACTGAAATACATTACATTGTCTCTTTATTTATTTATGTAAGCAGATGTGCAATGTAATTTTGTGTGTGTGTGTGTGTGTGTTTAACATCTTTATTGGAGTATAATTGCTTTACATTGTTGTGTTAGTTTCTGCTGTATAACAAAGTGAATCAGCTATACGTATACATATATCCTCATATCCCCTCCCTCTTGCGTCTCCCTCCCACCCTCCCTATCCCACCCCTCGAGGGGGTCACAAAGCACCGAGCTGATCTCCCTGTGCTATGCAGTTGCTTCCCACTCGCTATCTATTCTACACTTGGTAGTGTATATATGTCAATGTCACTCTCTTACTTCATGCTAGCTAACCCTTCCCCCTCCCTGTGTCCTCAAGTCCATTCTCTATGTCTGCGTCTTTATTCTTATGCTGTCCCTAGGTCCTTCAGAACCTTTTTTTTTTTTTTTAAGATTCCATATATATGTGTTAGCATACGGTATTTGTTTTGCTCTTTCTGACTTACTTCACTCTGTATGACAGACTCTAGGTCCATCTACCTCACTACAAATAACTCAATTTCATTTCTTTTTATGGCTGAGTAATATTCCATTGTATATATATGCCACATCTTCTTTATCCATTCATCTGTTGATGGATACTTAGGTTGCTTCCATGTCCTGGCTATTGTAAATAGTGCTTCAATGAACATTGTGGTACATGTCTCTTTTTGAATTATGGTTTTCTTAGGGTATATGCCCAGTAGTGGGATTGCTGGGTCATATGGTAGTTCTAGTTTTAGTTTTTTAAGGAACCTCCATACTGTTATCCATAGTGGCTGTATCAATTTACACTCCCACCAACAGTGCGATAGGGTTCCCTTTTCTCCCCACTCTCTCCAGCATTTATTGTTTGTAGATTTTTTGGTGATGGTCATTCTGACCAGTGTGAGGGGATACCTCATTGTAATTTTGATTTGCATTTCTCTCATGATTAGTGATGTTGAGCATCCTTTCATGTGTTTTCTGGCAATCTGTATATCTTCTTTGGAGAAATGTCTATTTAGGTCTTCTGCCCATTTTTGGATTGGGTTGTTTGTTTTCTTGATATTGAGCTACATGAGCTGCTTGTAAATTTTGGAGATTAATCCTTTGTCAGTTGCTTCATTTGCAAATATTTTCTCCCATTCTGAGGCTTGTCTTTTTGTCTTGTTTATGGTTTCCTTTGCTGTGCAAAAGCTTTTAAGTTTTATTCAGTCCCATTTGTTTATTTTTGTTTTTATTTCCATTTCTTTAGGAGGTGGGTCAAAAAGGATCTTGCTGTGATTTATGTCATAGAGTCTTCTGCCTATGTTTTCCTCTAAGTTTTATAGTGCCTGGCCTTACATTTAGGTCTTTAATCCATTTTGAGTTTATTTTTGTGTATGGTGTTAGGGAGTGTTCTAATTTCATTCTTTTACATGTAGATGTCCAGTTTTCCCAGCACCACTTACTGAAGAGGCTGTTTTTTCTCCATTGCATGATAAAAACTCTCCAGAAAGTGGGCATAGAGGGAACTTACCTCAACATAATAAAGGCCATATATGACAAACCCACAGCCAATATCGTTCTCAATGGTGAAAAACTGAAACCATTTCCACTAAGATCAGGAACAAGACAAGGTTGTCCACTCTCACCACTATTATTCAACATCGTTTTGGAAGTTTTAGCCACAGCAATCAGTGAAGAAAAAGAAATAAAACCAATCCAAATTTGAGAAGAAGAAGTAAAACTGTCACTGTTTGCAGATGACATGATAGTATACATAAAATATCCTAAAGATGCTACCAGAAAACTACTAGAGTTAATCAATGAATTTGGTAAAGTAGCCGGATACAAAATTAATGAACAGAAATCTCTTGTATTCCTATACACTAACGATGATAAATCTGAAAGATAAATTAAGGAAACACTCCCACTTACCACTGCAATAAAAAGAATAGAATACCTAGGAATAAACCTACTTAAGGAGACAAAAGACCTGTATGCAGAAAACTATGACACTGATGAAATAAATTAAAGAAGGTACAAACAGATGGAGAGATATATCATGTTCTTGGATTGGAAGAATCAACATTGTGAAAATGACTATACTACCCAAAGCAATCTACAGATTCAGTATAATCCCTTTCAAACTACCAATGGCATTTTTCACTGAACTAGAACAAAATATTTCACAATTTGTATGGAAACAGAAAAGACCCTGAATAGCCAAAGCAATCTTGGTAAAGAAAAACGGAGCTGGAGGAATCAGGCTCCTTGACTTTAGACTATACTACAAAGCTACAGTAATCAAGACAGTATGGTACTGGCACATAAACAGAAATATAGATCAATGGAACAGGATAGAAAGCCCAGAGATAAACCCACGGACATATGGTCACCTTATCTTTGATAAAGGAGGCAAGAGTATACATCTTCTCTTTAATCCCTACATTTCTAGTGAGAAGTTGGAGATCAGAATGAAAAGCAAAAGTGGAAGGTGAACTTTATACTCTACTATGGCAGTTGGAGTCTGAAAGCAAAAGAACAGAAGCAGGATCAGTCCAGGGAGCCGTGATACAGCAGTACAGGTCTGACAGAGTCCCTGCTTCCCCAAGGGGGCACCGGAGCAGAGGTTACCCCTGTAAAGGATCCCATTGGGGTGGAAATGGCTAAGCTCTGGTTCCACAGACTTGCTTGATCATTGACTGGCTCACCTCAAAAATAGTGTGGCCTTGACTCAAAAACTGAGGAGGATCTGAAGGGGTTGACAACAGGAGGCTCTCAGCTGGCTGCTCTCTTTTGAAGGGGATCTCTGGGGCACAGGGGCACATCCTCATGCTTCCACACATGGTACACATCTATTGGTTACACGTATGGATAGGGATATGTTATGATTGATATCACTTATATATTTATTATGTATAATGCAAGGACAAAAGCCCTCATGACTTGAATAAAGACAAGTATTCATTCAATTTATCATAAGAAATCACTTAATTTTCTTATAATCATAAAAAATTATAAACATAAACTCACATGTACCTTACCCTGAATCATCAAACTCCTTAAGAATGGAAGTATCAAAGAAAAAAAAGGACTGGAATGCATATATTCAGTACTATGCTTAAATGTATTCAATAAGTTATAAGGAAAATTAGCATTAAGCCTATATAAAGACTTGCACAGCTAACAGCCTTGCAGGGCAGGAAGCCTGACCATTCTGAAAGTCCACTTCAATGGTGGCATTTAACTTGTTCACACACTGTGTAGATGACCCTGTTCCATGCACAGGACAAGACAAAGCAAATTCCTCAAACTAGCCTCTGATACAAAGATTATTCTAGTGTTGGTCAATGTCAGTTGAAAAAGACTGTATAGAAGCCATTTCTCAGCTGCTTCAGTATAGTTCGTGTATATAATACTCATTTTTCAAATGTGCAAAATAACTTAATTGTTAACACTTGGTGGCTATTTAATGAACTGACCTGAAAAGAAATCTTGGTATAAGTGATATTTCAAGATGGGGATTCATCCATTTCCTACTGGGGAGCTAAAAAAACAAAGATTTTTAATCTAAACATCAATCAACAAAGAATTAAAGAGGGTAGCAAAAAAGTAAATGACTATCAGGGAAATTCAGGGGCAAGGGAAACATTGTTTGGGTTTAGGATATGTGAAAATACCTAAGGTAGTTAAAGATGTGGCTTACAGCACGGACCTCCTGGAATTCAGCTGAGAACAGAGTTTCTGTGGTGAAATATTGAAACAAGCATCATCTGTGCTCCCCTTTTTGTCCTTTGTCTGCAGCCCTTCTTCTAACCGTCCCACCACGGCAGACACAGCGTCTCCAAGCCTCACACAGCAACACCCTCGCACTCAGATCTGAACTGCCCACCTCTCCCTGACCACCCCTTCTCCCACTGCCTCCGTGACTGCACACCAGTGTATTAACACGAGGGAACAACTAGCTGTTTGGTAGCAGAAGAACCTGAGTTCAAGTAGCCCCTTCAATTATAATTACAGAGAGTTGCCTAGACTGAGGATATCGTATGATAGTTGCAGGCAATAGTCTTGGCTGAGTCCACTTCCCAGGTAAGTTTATAGAACTTCACATGAAATCATCTTTTCACAGCTGGCGCTGACCCCTGGGCACCAGTTGTGCTCATATCTCAATAAAATGCAGAATGCTCCCACATCCCTTCTTGATCCACCCTTTTAATTCCAATTTATTGACATTACAATGTGTTCCAGGTATCCCCCAGTTTTCCAAAGTTCACTTTGGCATTTCGCTTTTTTGAAAGGCTTACAGTAGTACCTGTTTTTGTTAACTGAATAAAAATCCGAAGGAGATTTTCGCTTTTAAGAATAAAGGTAGAAATCAAAAATAGTGTTCAGCGTTTGCTCTGCAGTGACCTGAGCCATTATAGAGGCAGCTCGCAGCCCGAGCAGGGAGAGTGACGCCACCAAGCTCCTTCCCAGGAGCTACACTCAGCATCAAGCATCTAGCCGCCATAGCTTTGAGCTGTGTCTGGCTGCATATCTGCTTTTTCTCAATTTATTTTGTGCATCCGTTAGTGGCATGTGTCCTTCTCTTTATTCGATTTCAACTTACAAAAGGTTTCATAGGAACTCTCTACTTTCAGAAAGCGTGGGAAACCTGTAGATGGATCATTTGTTTTAAACAAGACATTTAATTGAAATTGGATTAGTAATGTATTTGGATTAAAAAAAAATTTGCCTGGTTCATTATTCTATTCCAGAGTTAGGCACACTAGAGTAATCTTAACTCAAGCAGATGTATGTCTATGTCACTTTGAATTTAAAAAAGATACCAATACACTACACCCACACACAAAAATATTATTTTTATAATCTTCAAGTAAAATAGATTAATACCCAAATACAGCATTGTCAGGAAATATGTGTGTATATACTTGTGTATATATATAGGACAATGTATGAAAGGTCTAAAAATAAAAGAATAATGTAATCACTTATCTAATCAGTATAAAGTACTTAGAAATAACCAGTTGTTTTACTAAATATTCAGTTTTCATCCAGGTATTTGGTTTATGTACCTCCATCCACAATCTGACAATTTTGAGAAGTATAATGTTTTAAAGGAAAATCAGAAAATAAAAGTACATAAGACATTTATATATAAGCATTCAAAGTGGAATCAAAATGATAATCAACTTAAATTGTTCTACAGTCTACTTTTCTTTAAAAGGGACAAAATAGCCATAGTAAGACTAACAAGACTAACACGGTTCTGATTTCAGCTCCTCCACTTCCTAGTTATGGAAACTTGGGCAAGTTGTAAGATGGAAATATAAATGTGTTAATGTGTAAGGTTGTTGTGAGGATTAGATAGGTTAATACATGTAAAGCATTCAATAATCAATCATTATTTATTCAGGAAAATAAGCAAACTGCACAGTGTAGATGTAGGAAATGGCCCATTTATTGATATATATGAATAGAGTTAATTATGCATGGTTTATTAGAGACTGGACGTTTTATAATGTATGTGTTCAAAGCTTCTCTGGAATCAATTTTCTAAAAGTACCTGGGCAATTTGACTTGTTTGGTGGGATTAGTACCCATCCTGTTTCAGTGCATAATTTGTATACTTTAATACACGTGGAGGGGATTATTTTGTAATAATACAGAAGGAGGAAGTAGCTTGGTTAGGTCAGGTTTACTGAAGGAGAAAGGAAAAAGGATAGTTAAAAGAATTTATTATATCTGTTACCCATTAGCCTCCTTCAGACCAGTTTGAATCATATTGATTAGAAAAGTAAAGGCTAGAAGCTGATGGAACTATATTCATAAAATATTTGATGAAATTCTATGTGAAGAATGAATGCCAGAAATTAACCTATTTTAAGAGAGACTTTGGAAGAAACCCAAGCATATTCTCCCTGCCTCTGCACAGAAACCAGCAGGACATGATCACTGTAGCAGTCATGAGCTAATGTCCTTGGCAAGAACTGTGATATTTTCACCATGAGTGCCATCCACCTTGTCAGAGGATTTGTGGAGTGAGTTTATACACAGTGGGTGTCAAAAATGCTGGATGCTATATGACGAACTGCAGGTGACTCACTGGCATAAGACTGGTTTATAGGCATATATGAGATATGCCTTTGGGGCTTCCCAGAAATAGCTGAGAAATGCTTTGAGACACTGCTTGACTATGAAGGGTATTGTTGAGAATCATCAGAATTCTGACGATTCAGAAAATAAATGTAATTTCACTTGTGCCCCAAACCTAGTACTCCTGGAGAAACTTAGGATTACATATGGTTACACATAGATCCAAGCATCTTGTTTAGAGAATATAACTATATACTGTCAACTAAATGACAAATCAATCATTTTAGTGGTTTAAAATATAAGGAATATGAATAGCACTTAAAGGAAAGTTACTAATAGAAAAAATACAATTTAATTAAAACACTTTTAACTTATGGAATTAAAAAATATGAAAAGAAAAAAATAACACAATATATTCAATTCTTCAACTAATAAATACTATAAGAAAACACTAAACAGAAAATTAGCATTACTTAATGAGGCAAATAATTGCCTGTTATGATCTTTGTAACAATTCCCATAAGATATGAGAGCAAAGAATATATTTGAAAAACATACTAAAATTAATTTTACTTTTGAAGGAAATTGCATTACTGTACAATCTTATTTTGTGTCCTAGATATAAAATCATATCACAGGAAAATCTCCTCCCACATGCCATTAAAACCTCTGCCCCAGAATTTCTACTTTCATCCATTAAGGAGTAACAGGAAATAGATTTGCCTCCTCCCACCTAAAATACTAAAAGGCTAGACAAAATACATGAAACAATAGCTTTCCAACATTGTACAACAAGCAGTGTTGAGAGGAAAAAAAGAAGAAAGGTGAGGCCTAAAAATGTCTGGGTTTACTGCCTAGAGAGGTTCTCAAGCTGCAGTGCAGGGAGGGGGAACACAAATCTAGCCCATTGGTTTCCTTGAGCTGAGAAGACAGAGTTCAGGGTTCAGGAAGACCAAGATGGCCAGAATGGTTAAGGCAGAGAACTGAAGAGGAGAGGGCTGCCCAGACAGAGATGTGGAGGTATGCATAGGGTCTTCCTTGAGGCTTCACCTGATCTGTGCATGCCATGAAAAAACCAAAAAGTCTGGGGAAAGAGCTACTTTGAAGAAGTAGAAATCCCCTGAGCTTAAAAAGAACCAGGAATAGTTCATGTTCTAACCAGCCGAGTGTGTAGACTTTCTAACACATGAAGCATCACATAGAATCTTCAGAAGAATGTGGTGCCACTGTAAGCCCAAGACTAAGGACTGTCCTGGTTCATCTAACAGAGCTTATAAAGGGTCTACTGCTTCCAAATAACTTTGTTTCACCCCAGAACAAAGCCAAAATATATTTAAGAAATACAAAATAAAAACTCGGGCACCCAAAAAGGTAAAATTTGCAACATCTAGTTTAGCATACAAATAGAAAATAACAGATATGCAAAGAAGCAGAAAAAATGCAATCTACTATAGTTTATGTACTCATTGTATATTGCATTTTTTTGTAGGACACACAAAAATGATACATATGATAGGCTTAGTAGACAAGGATGCTGAAGCAGCTATTATAAATATACTCCATATGTTCAAGAAGGTTGAGGAAAACATGAGCATGATAAGAGACATGGAAAACATGGAAAAGAGTTGAAAGACCCAGATCAAACTTCTGTAAAAAAAAAAAAATGTAGGTGAAGAAAAATACACTTGATGAGATTAATAGTAGATTAAACACTGTATAAGAAATGATTAATTATTATGAAGACATTGCAGTAGAAACTATCCAAAATGAAACATGGAAAGAAATAAGACTAAGAAAAAAAATGAACTGTGGCATGAAATATGGAATGAGAAAAAAATGACCTGTGAAATTTGAATGGGGGGAGATGGAAAAACATGGAAGAAATAATGGCTGAAATCTTCCCAAATTCAATAAAAATTGTAAGCCCTCAGATCCAGTAACCTAAACAAACCTCAAGCACAAGTTATATGAAAAAAAAGTTACATCAAGACACATCATAAACAAATCTCTTAAAATCAGGGATAAAGAAAAGTAACTCCAGAAGTACCCTCTCTGCCCCCCAAAAGACACATTACATAGATAGGAATAAAGATAAGTATGACAGCTGAATTTTTGTCAGAAACAATGACCATCAAAACAGAATGTTGTGCCATCCTTAAACCACTGAAAGAAAAAAAATCAACCCCGAGTTCTAGGCACAAGTAATATGTCTTTTAAGAGAACAGGAAATAAAAACTTCACACATATAAAAGTCAAGAGAATTCATCACCAGCAGATTAATACTATAAGAAATATAAAAGAAAGTCCTTCTGGTAGAAGAAAAATGATACCAGATGGAAATTTGGATCCACACAAAGGAATGAAAAGCCCTAGAAATGCACCTAAAATATTGTCTGGAAAAGAGTAAGCCCTCAATAATTATTTGGTGAATGAATAAATCAAATTTCTTGACAGCAGTACCAGAGGCAAAATACAATAGAAAAATAACTTCTAAATTCTGAGGGGAAATTATTTTCAACCTTGAGTACTATATGAAGCCTAGAAGTCAATCTAAGATAAAGAGACAATAAAGGCATTTTTAGACATACAAGGTATGAACATTTATACCTCACCTTTACCTTTTCCAGTGTGACACTGGAGGTTATATTTTCCCCAAAGAGTGATTAATCCAAGAAAGATAAATACAGAGGGTCCAGATGCAGGAGAGTCAATCCAGGAAAAGAACCAAGGGCAAATGGAAAAAACAACTATACACCAACAAATGGATAACCTAGAAGAAATGGATAAATTCCTGGAAACATACAACCTACCAAGACTGAATCATGAAGAAATAGAAAATTTGAACAGACCAATAATGAGTAAGGAGATTGAATCAAAAACCTCCCAACTAAGACCAGAACCAGATAGTTTCCCTCATGAATTCTACCAATCATTTAAAGAGAATTAATGCCAATCATCCTCAACCTCTTCCAAAAAAATGAAGAGGAGAGAACACTCCCAAACTCATTTTACAGGCCAGCATTACCCTGATACCAACACCCGATAAGGACACTACAAGAAAAGAAAACTACAAGTCAATATCCCTGATGAATATAGATGCAAAAATTCTCAACAAAATACTAACAATGTTAGGCCACAAAACAAGTCTCAAGAAATTTAAGCAGATTAACTCACATCAAGCATATTTTCTGACCACAACTGTATAAAACTAGAAATCAATTTCAAGGAAAAAAAATGGAAGAAACATAAACATGATGTGGTGGCTAAAAAATATCCTACTAAACAACCAATTGGTCACTGAATAAATCACAGAGAAAATAAACTACGTGGAGACAAATAAAAATGAAAACAATGACCCAAAATCTATGGGACTCAGCCAAAGCAGTCCTAAGAGGGAAGTATAGAGCAATACAGGCCTACTTTAGGAAACAAACAAACAAACAATTCAAATAAACAACCTAACCTTACACTTAAAGTACCTAGAAAAAGAGGAACAAACAAAACCCAAAGATAGTCGAAGAAAGGAAATACTAAAAATCAGGGCAGAAATAAATGAAATAGAGACTTGAGAAAACAGTAGATAAGATCAATGAAACTAAGAGCTGATTCTTTGAAAGGATTTAAAAAATGGATACACCTTTAGCCAGACTCATTAAGATACAAACAGAAAGGGCCCAGATAAATAAAATTAGAAATGAAAAAGAAGTTACAACTGACACCACAGAAATGTATAAGATCGTAAGAGATTACTACAAACAATTATTAATATGCCAGCAAATTGAACAGCCTAGAAGAAATGGATTAATTCCTAGAAACACAAAATCTCCCAAGACTGAATGAGGAAGAAATAGAAATTCTGAACAGACTGATCACTAGTAATGAAACTGAATCAGTAATCAAAAAACAACAAGAAACAAAAGTCCAGGACCAGATGGCTTCACAGGTAAATAATGCCAAACATTTAAAGAAGAGCTAATACCTATGCTTCTCAAACTATACTAAAAATTGAAGAGGAAGGAACATTTTCAAATTCATTCCATAGGTCAGCATTACCCTTATACCAAAACCAGATAAAGACACTACAAAATTTTTCTAAAAATAGAAAATTATAGGCCAATATCCCTGATGAACACAAATACAAATGTCTTCAACAAAATATTAGTAAACTTAATTCAACAACACATTGAAAGGATTGTACAGCACGATCAAGTCATTCCAGGCATGCAAGGATGTTGCAATATTTGCAAATCAATCAACATGATACACCATATGAATAAAACAAAGAATTTAAAAAATCACATGATCATCTCAACAGATACAGAGAAAACATTTGACAAAATTAAACAGTTTTTCAGGATAAAAAAAAAAAAAAACTCAACAAACTGGGTATAGAAGGAATGTATCTCAACATAATAAAGGCCATATTTGACAAGCCCGCAGCTAACATCATACACAACAGTGAAAAGCTGAATGCTTTTCCTCTAACATCAGGAACAAGGACGACCACCCTTGTCACTTCTATTCAATGGAGTAGTGGAAATCCTAGCCAGAGCAATATATCAAGAAAAATAAATGAATGGCATCCAAATAAAAAAGGGAGCAGTAAAATGGTCTCTGTTTGCAGGTGACATAATCTTATATATAGAAAATCCTAAAGACTTCATCAAAACACTGTTAGAACTAATAAATGAATTTAGTAAAGTTACAGGACAGAAAATCAAAATACAAAAATAAGTTGTATTTCTAAACACTAAAAATGATCACTCCAAAAAAGAAGTTAAGAAAACAACCTCATTGATAATAAGATCAGATCAAACTGAATCAAATACAATATTTAAGAATAGATTTTCAGCAAAGAGGTGAAAAATCTGTACACTGAAAACTATAAAACATTCATGAAAGTAACTGTACAAGACACTAATAAGTGCAAAGACATCAAGTGTTAGTAGATTGGAAGACTTAAGTCTTGTTAAAATGTCCATACTGCCCCCAAGCAACCTGTAGATTCAATGTAATCCCTATCAAAATTCTAATTCCTATCAAATTTTCACTGAAATAGAAAAAAAAAATCTTAAACTTCATGTGGAACCACAAAAGACTGTGAATAGGCAAAACAATCCTGAACAGAAAGAATGAAGTTGGAAGCATCACTGTGTCTGTTTTCAAAATATACTACAAAGCTTTAGTAATCTAACAGCATGGTACCAGCATAAAAACAGACATATAGACCAAAGGAATAGAATTGAGAGTTCAGAAATAAATCCATTGATCAATTTATGGTCAGTTGATCTTCAACAAAGGTATACAACAGTTATAATAATCTTATTTAAGCTGTCAAACATATTGGTCCTATTATTATCATCATACCCTACCACCCCATTCTTTTTTTTTTTTAAATTTATTTATTTATTTATGGCTGTGTTGGGTCTTCGTTTCTGTGCAAGGGCTTTCTCTAGTTGTGGCAAGTGGGGGCCACTCTTCATTGCGGTGAGCGGACCTCTCATTATCGCGGCCTCTCTTGTTGCGGAGCACAGGCTCCAGACGCGCAGGCTCAGTAATTGTGGCTTACGGGCCCAGCTGCTCGGCGGCATGTGGGATCTTCCCAGACCAGGGCTCGAACCTGCGTCCCCTGCATTGGCAGGCAGATTCTCAACCACTGCGCCACCAGGGAAGCCCCACCCCATTCTTAATCCTAACACCTCCCTAGCTCTGATCAGTCTACTTGTCATGTAAGTAATAAAACACAAATATAGTGTATCTAGACTAGAAATGCTCATAGCTCTGTTCCCTAAACAGAGACTAAAAGCCAAATGAAATAGTAATAAAAACATCATGTAGAATATGTCAACATTTTCTATTTGATATTAGGTTTTTTGGTTTGCTTTTGTTTTGCAGACTGATTGGTTTTCCTCAACCAGCTTTTTCGACCAATGCTTATTTACCCAGTAGGATTATAAATTTTTTTTTTCTATTTGCTTTTTTTTTTAACGTTTTTATTGGAGTATAATTGCTTTACAATGGTGTGTTAGTTTCTGCTTTATAACAAAGTGAATCAGTTCTACATATACATATATCCCCATATCTCTTCCCTCTTGCGCCTCCCTCCCTCCCACACTCCCTATCCCACCCTTCTAGCTGGTCACAAAGCACCGAGCTGATCTCCCTGTGCTATGCGACTGCTTCCCACTAGCTATCTACTTTACATTTGGTAGTGTTTATATGTCCATATATACACTACCACTCTCTCACTTTGTCCCAGCTTACTCTTTCCTCTCCCCATGTCCTCAAGTCCATTCTCTAGTAGGTCTGCATCTTTATGCCCTTCTTGCCCCTAAGTTCTTCATGACCATTTTTCTTTTTTTTTTTAGATTCCATATATATGTGTTAGCATACAGTATTTGTTTTTCTCTTTCTGACTTACTTCACTCTGTATGACAGACTCTAGGTCCATCCACCTCACTACAAATAACTCAATTTCGTTTCTTTTAATGGCTAAGTAATATTCCATTGTATATATGTGCCACATCTTCTTTACCCATTCATCTGTCGATGGACACTTAGGTTGCTTCCATGTCCTGCCTATTGTAAATAGAGCTGCAATGAACATTGTGGTACATGACTCTTTTTGAATTATCGTTTTCTCAGGGTATATACCCAGTAGTGGGATTGCTGGGTCGTATGGTGGTTCTATATTTAGTTTTTAAGAAACCTCCATACTGTTCTCCATAGTGGCTGTATCAATTTACATTCCCACTAACAGTGCAAGAGGGTTCCTGTTTCTCCACACCCTCTCCAACATTTATTGTTTGTAGATTTTTTGATGATGGCCATTCTGACCGGTGTGAGATGACATCTCATTATAGTTTTGATTTGCATTTCTCTAATGATTAATGATGTTGAGCATTCTTTCATGTGTTTGTTGGCAATCTGTATATCTTCTTTGGAGAAATGTCTGTTTAGGTCTTCTGCCCATTTTTGGATTGGGTTGTTTGTTTTTTTGATATTGAGCTGCATGAGCTGCTTGTAAATTTTGGAGATTAATCCTTTGTCAGTTGCTTCATTTGCAAATATTTTCTCCCATTCTGAGGGTTGTCTTTTCGTCTTGTTTATGGTTTCCTTTGCTGTGCAAAAGCTTTTAAGTTTCATCAGGTCCCATTTGTTTATTTTTGTTTTTATTTCCATCTCTCCAGGAGGTGGGTCAAAAGGATCTTGCTATGATTTATGTCATAGAGTGTTCTGCCTATGTTTTCCTCTAAGAGTTTTACAGTGTCTGGCCTTACATTTAGGTCTTTAATCCATTTTGAGTTTATTTTTGTGTATGGTGTTAGGGAGTGTTCTAATTTCATTCTTGTACATGTAGCTGTCCAGTTTTCCCAGCACCACTTATTGAAGAGGCTGTCCTTTTTCCATTGTATATTCTTGCCTCCTTTATCAAAGATAAGGTGACCATATGTGCGTGGGTTTATCTCTGGATTTTCTATCCTGTTCCATTGATCTATATTTCTGTTTTTGTGCCAGTACCATACTGTCTTGATTACTGTAGCTTTGTAGTATAGTCTGAAGTCAGGGAGCCTGATTCGGCCTACTCTGTTTTTCTTTCTCAAGATTGCTTTGGTTATTCGGGGCCTTTTGTGTTTCCATACAAATTGTGAAATATTTTGTTCTAGTTCTGTGAAAAATGTCAGTGGTAGTTTGAAAGGGATTGCATTAAATCTGTAGATTGTGTTGGGTAGTATAGCCATTTTCACAGTGTTGATTCTTCAATCCAAGAACATGGTATACCTCTCCATCTATCTGTGTCATCTTTAATTTCTTTCATCAGTGTCTTATAATTTTCTGCATACAGGTCTTTTGTCTCCTTAGGTAGGTGTATTCCTAGGTATTTTATTCTTTTTGTTGTAATGGTAAATGGGAGTGTTTTCTTAATTTCACTTTCAGATTTTTCATCATTAATGTATAGGAATGAAAGAGATTTCTGTGCATTATTTCTGTATCCTGCTACTTTACCAATTTCATTAATTAGCTCTACTAGTTTTCTGGTAGCATCTTTAGGATGCTCTATGTATAGTGTCATGTCATCTGCAAACAGTGACAGCTTTACTTCTTCTTTTCCGATTTGGATTCCTTTTATTTCTTTTTCTTCTCTGATTGCTGTGGCTAAAACTTCCAAAACTATGTTGACTAATAGTGATGAGAGTGGGCAACCTTGTCTTGTTCCTGATCTTAGTGGAAATGGTTTCAGTTTTTCACCATTGAGGATGATGTTGGCTGTGGGTTTGTCATAAATGGCCTTTATTATGTTGAGGTAAGTTCCCTCTATGCCTACTTTCTGGAGGGTTTTTATCATAAATGGTGTCGAATTTTTTCAAAAGCTTTCTCTGCATCTATTGAGATGATCATATGGTTTTTATCCTTCAATTTGTTAATATGGTGTATCACATTGATTGATTTGCATATATTGAAGATTCCATGCATTCCTGGGATAAACCCCACTTGATCATGGTGTATGGTCCTTTTAATGTGCTGTTGGATTCTGTTTGCTAGTATTTTGTTGAGGATTTTTGTATCTATGTTCATCAGTGATATTGTCTGTAGTTTTCTTTTTTTGTGACATCTTTGTCTGGTTTTGGTATCAGGGTGATGGTGGCCTCGTAGAATGAGTTTGGGAGTGTTCCTCTCTCTGCTATATTTTGGAAGAGTTTGAGAAGGATCGGTGTTAGCTCCTCTCTAAATCTTTGATAGAATTCGCCTGTGAAGCCATCTAGTCCTGGGCTTTTGTTTGTTGGAAGACTTTTAATCACAGTTTCAATTTCAGTGCTTGTAATTGGTCTGTTCATATTTTCTATTTCTTCCTGTTTCAGTCTCGGAAGGTTGTGCATTTCTAAGAATTTGTCCATTTCTTCCAGGTTATCCATTTTATTGGCATATAGTTGCTTGTAGTGTTCTCTCATGATCCTTTGTATTTCTGCAGTATCAGTTGTTACTTCCCCTTTTTCACTTCTAATTCTATTGATTTGAGTCTTCTCCCTTTTTTTCTTGATCAGTCCGGCTAATGGTTTATCAATTTTGTTTATCTTCTCAAAGAACCAGCTTTTAGTTTTATTGATCTTTGTTATCGTTTCCTTCATTTCTTTTTCATTTATATCTGATCTGATATTTATGATTTTTTTCCTTCTGCTACCTTTGGTATATTTTTGTTCTTCTTTCTCTAATTGCTTTAGGTGTAAAGTTAGGTTGTTTATTTGAGATGTTTCTTGTTTCTTAAGTTAGGATTGTATTGCTGTAAGCTTTCTTCTTAGAACTGCTTTTGCTGCATCCCATAGGTTTTGGGTCATTGTGTTTTCATTGTCATTTGTTTCTAGGTATTTTCTGATTTCCTCAGTGATCTCTGGTTTATTAAGTAGTGTATTTTTTAGCCTCCATGTGTTTGTATATTTTACAAATTTTTTCCTGTAAATCATATCTAGTCTCATAGAGTTGTGGTCAGAAAAGATATTTGATATGATTTCAATTTTCTTAAATTTACCAAGGCTAGACTTGTGACCCAAGATATGATCTATCCTGGAGAATGTTCCATGAACACTTGAGAAGAAAGTGTATTCTGGTGTTTTTGGATGCAATGTCCTATAAATATCAATTAAGTCCATCTTGTTTAATGTATCATTTAAAGCTTGTGTTTCCTTATTTATTTTCATTTTACATGATTTGTCCACTGGTGAAAGTGGGGTGTTAAAGTCCCCTACTATGATTGTGTTACTGTCGATTTCCCCTTTTATGGCTGTTAGTATTTGCCTTATGTATTGAGGTGCTCCTATGTTGGGTGCATAAATATTTACAATTGTTATGTCATCTTCTTCGATTGATCCCTTGATCATTATGTAGTGTCCTTCTTTGTCTCTTGTAGTAGTCTTTGTTTAAAAGTCTATTTTTTCTGATATGAGAATTGCTACTCCAGCTTTCTTCTGATTTCCATGTGCATGGAATATCTTTTTCCATCCCCTCAGTTTCAGTCTGTATGTGTCCCTAGGTCTGAAGTGGGTCTCTTGTAGACAGCATATATATAGGTCTTGTTTTTGTATCCATTCAGCCAGTCTATGTCTTTTGGTTCAAGCATTTAATCCATTTACATTTAAGGTAATTATCGATATGTATGTTCCTATTACCATTTTCTTAATTGTTTTGGGCTTGTTATTGTAGGTGTTTTCCTTCTCTTGTGTTTCCTGCCTAGAGAAGTTCCTTTAGCATTTGTTGTAAAGCTGGTTTGGTTGTGCTGAATTCTCTTAGCTTTTGCTTGTGTGTAAAGGTTTTAATTTCTCCGTCAAATCTGAATGAGATCCTTGCTGGATAGAGTAATCTTGGTTGTAAGTTTTTCCTTTTCATCACTTTAAATATGGGCTGCCACTCCCTTCTGGCTGGCAGAGTTTCTGCTGAAAGATCAGCTGTTAACCTTATGGGGATTCCCTTGTATGTTTTTTGTTGTTTTTCCCTTGCTGCTTTAATATTTTTTCTTTGTACTTAACTTTTGAGAGTTTGATTAATATGTGTCTTGGCGTGCTTCTCCTTGGATTTATCCTGTATCGGACTCTGTGTGCTTCCTGGACTTGATTAACTATCTCCTTACCCATATTAGGGATGTTTTCAAGTATAATCTCTTCAAATATTTTCTCAGTCCCTTTCTTTTTCTCTTCTTCTTCTGGGACCCCTATAATTCGAATGTTGGTGTGTTTAATATTGTCCCAGAGGTCGCTGAGACTGTCCTCAGTTCTTTTCATTCTTTTTTCTTTATTCTGCTCTGCAGTAGTTATTTTCACTATTTTATCTTCAAGGTCACTTATCCGTTCTTCTGCCTCAGTTATTCTGCTATTGATCCCTTCTAGAGAATTTTTCATTCCATTGTATATATGTGCCACATCTTTTTTACCCATTCATCTGTCAATGGACACTTATGTTGCTTCCTAGGGGCAGGACAGGAATAAAGACACAGATGTAGAGAATGCACTTGAGGACATGGGGAGGGGGAAAAGTAAGCTGGGACGAAGTGAGAGAGAAGCATTGACATGTAGACACTACCAAAAGTAAAATAGATAGCTAGTGGGAAGCAGCTGCGTGGCACAGGGAGATTAGCTGGGTGCTTTGTGACCACCTAGAGGGGTGGGATAGGGAGGATGGGAGGGAGATGCAAGAGGGAGGAGATACAGGGATATATGTATAAATATAGCTGATTCACTTTGTTATACACCAGAAACTAACACACATTGTAGAGCAATTATATTCCAACAAAGACGTTAAAAAAAAAAAGAATTTCTAAACCACTTTCTGTTGTGGATTTTGTAATGGAGATACTGACAGCTTGTGTACTGTTGTTTGGCACGTGCAGTGGAAGCAAGGAAAATGTATAAAGAATAAAAATGTTTTCATTTATTTAAAAGCAGCAGGTGTTAACTTAAGCTTCCAAAATCATTTGGAAAACACATCCTATGGAGGTCCACAAAGAGTTCTGAAAATCACAATGTAGTACTTTTATATTTACTTCACACAATTAAAACAAATCCCGATGCCTCAGTAGTGGGTTGTGAATGCACTGGGCTAAGAACCAGGAGATCTTCAGTTCTATCTCAGCTCTGATACTATCTGTCTTCATGACTTCAGACAAATCACTTTAACCTCTCAAGGTCTCAGATCCAGGATTTGTTGATTGCTAAGGTCCCTTTCAATGATATAATATTATATCTGCATTTGTATTTATACAAAGTAAATGTGGGATTTGAAAAATACAAATCTGATGTCATGTCTGCCCACCTTCCACAGAGCAAAACAAGGTAGAGATAATGAGTCTGTAATTA
Source organism: Balaenoptera physalus (assembly GCF_965194825.1). Taxonomy (NCBI): domain Eukaryota; kingdom Metazoa; phylum Chordata; class Mammalia; order Artiodactyla; family Balaenopteridae; genus Balaenoptera; species Balaenoptera physalus. The sequence continues at coordinate 8,095,928 of NC_138884.1, forward strand.
CATCACTCCACTGTTTACTGACAAGTCACAGGAAATTATCTGGCTGATGAGAAAGATTAGGAGATTTCTCTAAACATGTATTTGAAACTTCTCTGCCATTTCAATTGTCAATTCCCATTGAAAATATGTTCAGGCGAACTTCACAGGCAACAGAGTATATGGAGAAGGTTGAAAAAGGACACAATTACTGACTTTTAGAATGGGCTGGCTAATAACCTCATTTGATGAATCTTAATTCTAAGTCCTGTAATCAGTAACTTTGCAGACCAAGTCCATGGCTTGATATCTGATTCAAGGTAATTAAGTGATTTCTAAATAATTTGATGGTTATTTCAATTTCCAACAGTTTTTTAAAAGAAGAAAAATATTTTTGTGTGGTCTGAAATTAGGCTTAATTTGATGTTAAAAGATGTTTTTCTCAAGCTTAGTAAATTTTTTCTTGAATTATTTTCTAGAAATAGATTTAATCTTCAGTCCTCTTTTCCAGTTTATGAAATTCCCTCTCCCTGAGTGTTAGGTAGGCTGTGAATCAATCTAAAATAGCAGTTAGTTGGACTACTAATAAATAAATTTGGTTGGTGAATTTGCCACTGTAAGCCATGATACTCTTATATTCAGGCAGAACAAGCTAACCACAGTTAAGAGTTTCCAATTATTCTTTCTCTTCTTGACCATTTCATTTACCTTCCTGATGCTTTTATCTACCAGCAACATAGAAACCCGAGGCAGAGAATATAGTTACATAGTTTTTGAGTAACGTGTGAGCTTCACTTTTGAAGAAGAGCTTAAAAACAGCTATGCCTTATTGGTATGGAACCTGTCCACTGACTGGATTTAATGTTTTTTTCTTTTACTACAGAATACCAACAAAATATCTAGTGCTATTAACAACATATTGTGCTGCCCGTAACTTATAATTAGAAGAATATTAGCATTTTCACTCCTAACCAAAATGTTTGATCCTTCAATTATTAGAATAGTAATTGAAAATTAGGGAATTCAATGGCGTGTTTGCTTTTTGAAACCCTTATCCTTCTTATATTCCCCAGATAAAGTATTCCATATAATTTCTAGTCATTCACACATCTGGCCTCCTGTGATGTTTCCTTTGTGGGCAGATGCAGAGTTCAAAATGGCTGTCTTTTCCCCGTAAAAAGTTTCCTGTAGAAATTTAAACCTTATTGATCATTAGAAATCTAGTTCAAGAAGTTCTTTCTTAGTATGATTCAAATGACTACTGCAAAGTAATGATTAAAACCACTGATTTAAAAGTTACATTTAACTCTTTATGTTAAACTGAGGAATGAATTTTTTATTCCACACTTATTTCTATTGTTTTACGATTAAGATTAGTTTAAACTATGGTTGCAATCATTTGAGAAGTTTTCCAAGAGAGAACTCAACAGCTTGAATTAACAAGCCCTAACGTAGTCAGCACAATAATGAATAAAATATTGTGCCATCAGCACAGACCTTGACTCACAGCAAAGATAAATATGAAAGGGTTGTCTGAGACAAGCAAGGAATAAAATCATTGTTCACCTATTAGTTGACTATCTATAGTTCAGTTGCAGCTAACCCTCTGCAGTGCTCTGCTTGCCCAGCAGATGGGTTTTGGATGACTTGGCTCCTGGGTCCACACCCCTCTCCCCAGCCCCTGGATGATGGGGGCCTTTGGAGGGAGGCGGTGAGGAAAGCCTCCAAGAGCACACAGTTCCTCCCCTAGGAAGAGAAGACATAAAATCCCCTTTGGGATAGCTTCCCTACAGTAACTAACAGCAGAAGAATTAGTCCCATAGAGAATACACGCAAGGCCAATCCAAAATAATATTCTCCTCCATTTTCAGATGCCTTTTCTCTTCATTTTCGACTCTGAGTCTACGCAAGGTCCTGTTCCTAGACACCCACCATCGTTATGTGATAGTATTTCTGCAGGTCAGAACGCTCCAGTTTTTATCTCCTCCTTGCACCATCCTGCCTCTCCTCCCCACTTTACAAGTAAAATATCCCCAGGAGATCACTGCAGAGATTCTAGCTAGTAGTTCCTTTGGGCCGGGAGAGGTGGCAGCCGGCCGGCAGCCTGGAGGCATCGCTCAGGCAGCCAGTGGCGGGCGCTGGAGGAGGCAGCCCCAGCACTGCCCCAAAGGGGATGCCGCGGATCGAAAGGTCTAAGGCGGCGGGGCTTAGCTCAAATTCCAGACACCCGAAAATTAAACAAGAATGTGATAGTTTAGCAATAATCAAGGAGTATGGTGATGCACTAAGAGTATTTAAAATACTTGGAGACTCTTTCCTGACTGTCTGGGCGCGAAGGGGAGTCCCGTGGCCTTTTAACCAGGCATTCCTGGAACGGGTGTTTGCTGGTTTGTCCAGGATCCCTTCAGCTTCTCCAGTCTTGCCCAGACCCAAAGATTCTGACGACTTCAAATGAAGCTTCATATGCCAACAAGACATAAATAGCAAGGGGGAAAAGGGGTGAATTTTGAATGGAACCCCACCCTACCCCCCGAGAATAAAGTATTTTCCGCAAGACACAAAATAATGGATTTTCTTTTTGAGTGGAATATTTTTTTCTTTGTTTATTCTCACCACCATAAAGCACAATCTCTGTTCCTACAGAGAAGAGTCTTGAATATGTGTCGTTTCTAAATAAGCACAGGGAAAGGTTGTGGTTTCCCTAGCAACAGATGACTTCTTTCTATTTTTCTTTTGGAGGAAAAACGTACTTTGGCTTTATAAAGAACCTTCCATCACGGATATCAAAGCATTCTATGGCCAAATTGTCACCCTGCCCCAGCAAAGTAGATAAATAATATCCTCCCCACTTAACTGGGGCAGGAAAATGGAAGCTGAGACCAGCTGCTGCAGCAGAAACCTCATCCCTCCTGCTCTGGGCCGTGCTTCCCGAACCTTCCTCAGCAGCCCTGTGAGAACTTTGGCAAAGGAGTCTGGCAGACACCCCGAATATCACCCCCCAATAATCTACTCCTGGTATGATCCCCTCCCCTTGAGTGTGGGAGGGACTTGTGAGTTGCCTCTAACCAATAGAATACAGCAAAGGTGTTGGGCTGTCACTCCTTTGGTTGTGTTACATTTGTAAGACTCCATGGTAACACACTGGAGAGGAGAGGGGGTCCCTGGGACATAAAAGGGGAGACCTTTAGGACCCCCCCAGCCAACAGCAGTAAGAAGCCAGGGCTCTCAGGCATGCAGCTGCAAGGAAATAAATTTTGCTAACAGTCGGAAGAGGACACCAAGCTCCAGAGAGGAAGGAAGTCCAGCTGACACCTTGATTGCAGTTTCTGAGACCCTGAGCAAAGGAGCCAGCTAAGTCATGGTCAGGCTCCTGACCCATGGAAACTGAGATAATAAATGTGCGTTGTTTGAAGCCACTAAGCTTGTTATGCAGCAATAGGTAACTAATACAAGGGGCTCTGCAAATGGATAGTTGCTAGGCTGAGGTGAGTCGCTGGAAGATGATAATAAAAAGGGAGGTAATAGCACAAAGGCTTGGAACTCAGACGCATGTGGGTTCATATCCAAACATATCACTTAATATCTGACTTGAACCTCTCTAAACCACAACTTCATTTGCAGGATGGAGCTAATACCTAGCCTGCACATAGCAGTAAGGATTAAAAATGGTGACTCTGAAAGTATCTGGCACAGTAACTGTTCCATAGTGGGTGTGCAATGAAAGACAGCAAGCAGTAGATGTAGTCATGGTCAAAAAAAGATTTTTGACCCTGTTCCTAGAGCTCTAGTAATTGCAACACGGACAGAGGTGTGGGCTGGGGAGTGATTATACGCTAGCAATCCCCTAGTGAGAAACCCTGGTCGACAAGATGAGGTCAACGGAGAGGTTCAAGAAATCAGCTCACCTTTCACCCCACTGGGACCTCACGGTACTTGGAGCAAAGGTGGTAGATTTAAGAGCTTAATCTATTTGGAAGCTTGATAGTGGAAAGCTGCCTGCCTGTTTGGTGGTTTCCCCTGTGTTCTGTTTGTCTTGTTCTGTCATAAGGGACACACTGGGAACATTTTCTAAGACACTGTGAGGCAGTGGCGCCTGAGGGATGGGCTGGTGTCAAGTGCACTTAACCTGAAAGATGCCCAAATGGATTATCCATCTGCAGGAGTCCCTGTGAAGAGGCAGGGAAGAGGCGTAAGTAAAGGAGGAGCAAGGAATCAAAACCAAGTGAACCCAAATAACAATGTCAAATGAGAAGGTCCAGAGGCAGATCAGAGATGGGGTGTAAAACCGTCCAATCAGGGCAGAACCAGAGAAGATGCAGAATAACAAGGAAGGTACAAATTTTATGGACAGAATGTGCCTTGCATGGGCGAATCTAGCTGCCTTAGAATGTGAGATGTGAGCATAGACAGACATGGTTCTGGGTTGTGAAAAACTGAAGAGATATTGCCCATCTAATAAGAGGATCACCTAAATTTGAACAGTTCCATGGTCAATCCGAAGCCTGCTGCCATGGAAGGAAAAACTCTTTGGGTTTTCTCTGTTTTTGTGGAAGTTTTCTAGACAGGATGCCCAGCAAAATGAGCCCGCAGTTGTGACTGGGTTCTGGAAGTGCTCGAGCTCCTTTCATATACAGAATATATCAGAGCCTCCCACATCTCTCTGGACCAGAATTGGCTCCTAGAGTGGCCAAGTGCAAATCCCCACAGTAGGCGCTGCCGCCCAGCAACTCACCTATGCACTTCTTTTGGAAGATTCATTTGTAGTTATGAGATTTGCACATGGTTAAATTTGTGAATTCTACAGTTTATCTATGTTTTTGCTTTCATGAATCCACAGAGATATGTGGTTTTGAATGAATGGAAAACAAATAGGAATGTGCAAGAGATGCCCTTTCCTACTACCAATGCTTGGTTAAGATGTGTAGGATAACTAAGCACTCAAGAGATGAGGTGCCCTGTCTGATGTAATTCAAAAGAAAAACAATATGAAACTCTAAAAAAGAAGTCAAAATTCTGATTTCCTTCATGGCGAGTGCTGCAATGTTATTTTCTAAAATTTGCAATACCAAATTCTTTCTGCAAAAAATGTCCCTCGTCTCTTTTAGGTCCCATGCTTTGCTGGTTCCCTAAGTATATGCTCAGGGCCTTCAGTAATGTCCCCTAGAAGCAGAGCCTAAGGGTGTGCTTTTGTGCAAGTGATTTTGAGGCCGTGCTCTTGGGAGAACCCTATGAGGTGAAGGAAGCAGAGTAAAGATGGGTAGAAGCTATGCAAAGACGTGGGTTCAGCTGAAACCAGCTTCAAGCTGAGCCCGTGAGGAGTTCAAGAGACTGAATGGTAACCCACTGTAGTTCCAGCTTTAGCTGAGTGGCTGGGATTTTGTCCTGTGTATCAGTCTGCCATTGGCCATGGCCATGGCCATGGGCTGTCCCTGAAGTGAGAATAACTGCCCAGGAATTTTCAAGCTAGGTGCCTTCAATTGTTGGATGGGGATTCTCCTGAGAAGGGTACAGGTGTGATTCCTTAGCAGCTGACACAGTAAGCAACTGGAGGATGGCTACACCAGCAGGATAGGGGGATCAGAGTGGGAAACCAGGAGCTTCCGTTACATTTGGTGTGCTGACCAGGAATCCAACACAATCTACTTCATGGTGAGACCTTCTCTAAGGACCCCCAGACGAATAGAGCATGTAATCACCTATATAATATGGTTGAAAGGACACCTTATCCATTCCTGGGTATTCAACTCATATTTCTTTGGGCTGAATATTGCTCTCTTCCTATGGCCCTCATATATAATGGAAATTAAGAAGTAACCTAACACTTGAATAAAAATTAGCCTCTCAGAGGTAGAAGGATCTTAAAGCGGAGGAGGGGCACTGGCTGGGCAGTGGAAAAGGGAGGAGCAGTCTTCAGGAGTTGGAGGGTTGGGAACCCAAAATTAGCGCAGAGGGTACCCAAAACACCTTTACCGCATTTTCTCAAGTTGCCCAACTGAGCTGCTCAGAGCTACCCTACCCTCCACCCTGTCGGTCTCCACCCAGAACAAATACAACTACAGTGTGAGCAGAGGACTTTAGAAGATTAACTATTAATAAAGATGAGAAACAGAGAACTTGGGACAAAAGAGAAGCAGCAGAATAGAGCTTTTTCATACCAGAAACAGCAAAACTATCTGCACACGGAATGAACTCCCATATGACATGAGAAGCAAACAAGCAATTCAAAGTCTGTGCAAAAAATAATAAGAGCCAAGGGTGTTCATAAACAAAGGTAGTAATTTCAAACCGTCTTGCAATAAATGGGAAATCAGAAAAGTTGTTTGAGAAAAGACATGGTTTATTAAGGAATCTGAGCGTTTCTGAAACTATGATTCAAAAAAATAAAAAAGCTTTGACAGAATTCACAATTAATGAAGAAAGAGAGGACATCATCCCTGTCAGGGTAAGAAACTGCTGACCTCTGAACTTTGAACTTTGAATTCTGCCATCAGATTGTCTTTGGTCTCAAACTACAACTCTCCTGGCAACACTTCTGTTGTTTCTGATTCACTGTAGAACACTGACTAATACAGATGGGTATTATTTATTCTTAGATGAGAAAATTGAAAATTTTTAGTCAAATATGTCTTGAATCAAATTGTACCCCCGAGTCAATTTTCACAGTTTCTTAAACCCATTTTTTATTCTACTGTTCAAAGCAACTGAAACCAAGGCGCTTAAAGAATAAGACACACCATTTAACATGCGCTTGTTTATTCCACAGACAAGAAATTTACCAAGAGCAATTATAAACTAAAGCATTTATCAGTTTGATTCTGTGTCATCATCAAACTTAGATTCTGCAAATTTTTTGACTTCTTTCACCAAAGTTGTATTCCCTAAAATTGTCCCCTCTCAAGTCTGCCAAGATTAAAATAAACCATTAACTATTTGAATTAGACAATTCAAAATTGTACACTTTTGAAAAAAAAGGATTATTTTGTTTTTCATTTCTTTAGAGTTCCATTGACAAAGCTTCCTTTAGTTTAGTAAAAGATTCCTACAAGAAATCAGAGTGTAGTTTTCTTATTTATAGATTAGTCTCAAGGTAAAAGGAAACATCAATAATCTTCATTTTACTTTTTCTTAGAAAATAGATATATGAAACAGGATATTTAATCTGATATACATGAAAATTTTTAAATATTCTAAGTACTGGGGGGACCTTCAAGATAGTGGAAGAGTAAGATGTGATCACCTTCCTCCCCACAAATATATCAAAAATACATCTACATGTGGAACAACTCCTATAGAACACCTACTGAACACTGGCAGAAGACCTTAAACTTTCCGAAAGGCAAGAAAATCCCCACATAGCTGAGTCGGGCAAAAGAAAAAAGAAAAAAAGGTGACAAAAGAATAAGGATGGGACCCACACTTCTGGGAGGGAGCCGTGAAGGAGGAAAGGTGTCCACACACTAGGAGCCCCTTCGCGGGCGGAGACTGCAGGTGGCGGAAGGGGGAAGCTTCAGAGCCATGGAGGAGAGCGCAGCCACAGGGGTGCGGAGGGCAAAGCGGAGAGATTCCCGCACGGAGGATCGGCGCCAACCAGCACTCACCAGCCCGAGAGGCTTGTCTGCTCCTCCGCCAGGGCGGGCGGGGCTGGGAGCTGAGGCTCGGGCTGCGGTCGGATCGCAGGGAGAGGACTGGGGTTGGCGGCGTGAACACAGCCTGAAGGGGCTAGTGCGCCACGGCGAGCCGGGAGGGAGTCCGGGAAAAGTCTGCAGCTGCCGAAGAGGCAAGAGACTTTTTCTTACCTCTTTGTTTCCTGGTGCGCGAGGAGAGGGGATTCAAAGCGCCGCCTAAACGAGCTCCAGAGATGGGCGCGAGCCGCAGCCATCAGCGCGGACCCCAGAGACGGGCGTGAGACGCTAAGGCTGCTGCTGCCGCCACCAAGAAGCCTGTGTGCGAGCACAGGTCACCCTCCACACCGCCCCTCCCGGGAGCCGGTGCCGCCCGCCACTGCCAGGCTCCCGTGATCCGGGGACAACTTCCCCGGGAGAATGCACGGTGCGCCTCGGGCTGGTGCAACGTCACGACGCCTCTGACGCCGCAGGCGCGCCCCGCCTCCTCCGTACCGCTCCCTCCCCCCGGCCTGAGTGAACCAGAGCCCCGGAAGCAGCTGCTCCTTTAACCCCGTCCTGTCTGGGCGGGGAACAGACGCCCTCAGGAGACCTACATGCAGAGGCGGGTCCAAATCCAAAGCTGAAACCCAGGAGCTGTGCGAACAGAGAAGAGAAAGGGAAACCTCTCCCAGCAGCCTCAGAAGCAGCGGATTAAAGCTCCACAATCAACTTGATGTACCTGCATCTGTAGAATACCTGAACAGACAACGAATCATTCCATAATTAAGGCAGTGGACTTCGGGAGTAACGGTAGGCTTGGGTTTGCTGTCTGAGACTGACTTCTTTCTGATTATTATGTTTAACTTAGTATAGTTTTTAGCGCTTGTTATCATTGGTGTATTTGTTTATTGGTTTGGCTGCTCTCTTTTTTTAAAATTACTTTTAAATTTTTTATTTTAATAATTTTTAAATTTTAATTATATTATATTCTTTTCTTTTCTTTTTCTTTCTATCTTTCTCCCTTTTTTCTGAGCCTTGTGGCTGACACGGTCTTGGTGCTCTGGCCTGGTGTCAGGCCTGAGCCTCTGAGGTGGGAGAGCCGAGTTCAGGACATGGGTCCACCAGAGTCCTCCCAGCTCCATGTAATATCAAATGGTGAAAGCTCTCCCAGAGATCTCCATCTCAAGGCTAAGACCCAGCTCCACTCAACAACCAGCAAGCTCCAGTGCTGGACTCCCCATGCCAAACAACTAGCAAGACAGGAACAAAACACCACCCATTAGCAGAGAGGCTGCCTAAAATTATACTAAGCTCACAGACACCCCAAAATACACCACTAGACACAGCCTTGCCCACCAGAACAACAAGATCCAGCCTCACCCACCAGAACACAGGCACCAGTCCCCTCCACCAATAAGCCTACACAACTCACTGAACCAACATTATCCACTGAGGGCAGACACCAAAAACAAAGGGAACTATGAACCTGCAGCCTGTGAAAAGGAGACCCCAAACACAGTAAGTTAAGCAAAATGGGAAGACAGAGAAATATGCAGCAAATGAAGGAGCAAGGTAAAAACCCAACAGAAAAAACAAATGAAGAGGAAATAGGCAGTCTATCTGAAAAAGAACTTAGAGAAATGACAGTAAAGGTGATCAAAAGTCTTGGAAGTAGAATGGAGAAAATACAAGAAACCTTTAACAAGGACCTAGAAGAACTAAAGAGCAAACAAACAATGATGAACAACACAGTAAACGAAATTAAAAATTCTCTAGAAGGAATCAACAGCAGAAAAACTGAGGCAGAAGAACGGATAAGTGACCTGGAAGATAAAATAGTGGAAATAACTACCACAGAGCAGAATAAAGAAAAAAGAATGAAAAGAATTGAGGAAAGTCTCAGAGACCTCTGGGACAAAATTAAATGCACCAACATTTGAAATATACAGCTCCTAGAAGAAGAGAGTAAAATCAAGTGTCTGAGAAAATATTTGAAGAGATTATAGTCGAAAACTTCCCTAACATGGGAAAGGAAATATTCAATCAAGTCCAGGAAGCACAGAGAGTACCATACAGAAAGAATCCAAGGAGAAACATGCCAAGACACGTTAATCAAACTATCAAAAATTAAATACAAAGAAAAAATATTAAAAGCAGCAAGGGAAAAATAACAAATAACATACAAGGGAATCCCCATAAGTTTAACAGCTGATCTTTCAGCAGAAACTCTGCAGGCCAGAAGGCAATAGCAGGACATATTTAAAGTGATGAAAGGGAAAAACCTACAACCAGGATTACTCTACCCAGCAAGGATCTCATTCAGATTGATGGAGAAATCAAAACCTTTACAGACAAGCAAAAGCTAAGAGAATTCAGCACCACCAAACCAGCTCTACAATAAATGCTAAAAGAATTTCCCTAAGTGGGAAACACAAGAGAAGAAAAGGACAGACAAAAACAAACCCAAAACAATTAAGAAAATGGTCATAGTAACATACATATCAATAATTACCTTAAATGTGAATGGATTAAATGCTCCAACCAAAAGACACAGGCTCACTGAATGGATACAAAAACAAGAGCCATATATATGCTGTCTACAAGAGACCCACTTCAGACCTAGGGACACATACAGACTGAAAGTGGGGGATGGAAGAAGGTATTCCATCCAAATGGAAATCAAAAGAAAGCTGGAGTAGCAATACTCATATCAGATAAAATAGACTTTAAAATAAACAATGTTATAAGAGAAAAGGAAGGATACTACATAACAATCAAGGGATCAATGCAAGAAGATGACATAACAATTGTAAATATTTATGCACCCAACATAGGAGCACCTCAATACATAAGGCAACTGCTAACAGCTATAAAAGAGGTAGTCTACAGTAACACATTAATAGTGGGGAACTTTAACACTTTAATTACACCAATGGACAGATAATCCAAACAGAAAATTAATAAGGAAACACAAGTTTTAAATGACACAATAGACCAGATAGATTTAATTGATATTTATAGGACATTCCATCCAAAAACAGCAGATTACACTTTCTTCTCATGTGCACACAGAACATTCTCCAGGATAGATCACATAGGTTTGGGTCACAAATCAAACCTTGGTAAATTTAAGAAAATTGAAATCATATAAAGCATATTTTTGGACCACAATGCTAGAGATTAGAAATCAATTAGAGGGGTAAAAATGTAAAAAACACAAAAACATGGAGGCTAAACAATATGTTACTAAATAACCAAGAGATCACTGAAGAAATCAAAGAGGAAATCAAAAAATACCTAGACACAAATTACAACGAAAATACGATGATCCAAAACCTATGGGATGCAGCAAAAGCAGTTTTAAGAGGGAAGTTTATAGCAATACAAGCCGACCTCAACAAACAAGAAAAATCTCAAATAAACAATCTAACCTCACACCTAAAGGAACTAGACAAAGAAGGGCAAAGAAAACCCAAAGTTAGTAGAAGGAAAGAAATCATAAAGATGAGAGCAGATATAAATGAAATAGAAACAAAGAAAACAATAGCAAAGATCAATAAAACCAAACGCTGGTTCTTTGAGAAGATAAACCAAATTGATAAACCAATAGCCAGACTCATCAAGAAAAAGAGGGAGAGGACTCAAATCAATAAAATTAGAAATGGAAAAGGAGAAGGTACCACAGACACTGAAGAAATACAAAGCATCCTAAGAGACTACTACAAGAAACTCTGCCAATAAATTGGACAACCTGGAAGAAATGGACAAATTCTTAGAAAGGTATAACCTTCCAAGACTGAACCCAGAAGAAATAGAAAATATGAACAGACCAATCACAAGCATTGAAATTGAAACTGTGACTAAAAATCTTCCAACAAACAAAAAATCAGGACCAGATGGCTACACAGGTGAATTCTATCAGGCATTTACAGAAGAGCTAACACCCATCTTTCCCAAACTCTTCCAAAACATTGCAGAGGAAGGAACACTCCCAAACTCATTCTATGAGGCCACCTTCACCTTGATACCAAAACCAGACAAGGATACTACAAAAAAACAAAATTACAGACCAATATCACTGATGAATATAGATGCAAAAATCCTCAACAAAATACTAGCAAACAGAATCCAACAACACATTAAAAGGATCATACACCATGATCAAGTGGGATTTTCCCAGGGATGCAAAGATTCTTCAATATATGCAAATCAATGTGATACACCATATTAACAAATTGGAGAATAAAAACCATATGGTCATCTCAATAGATTCAGAAAAATCTTCTGACAAAATTCAATACCTATTTATGATAAAAACTCTCCAGAGAGTGAGCATAGAGGGAACCTACCTCAACATAATAATGGCCATATACGAGAAACCCACAGCAAACATCATTCTCAGTGGTGAAAAACTGAAAGCATTTCCTCTAAGATCAGGAACAAGACAGGGATGTCCACTCTTGCTACTATTATTCAACATAGTTTTGGAAGTCCTAGCCACAGCAATCAGAGAAGAAAAAGGAACAAAAGAATACAAATTGGAAAAGAAGAAGTAAAACTGTCACTGTTTTCAAATAACATGATATTATACATTGAGAATCCTAAAGATGTCAACAGAAAACTACTAGAGCTAATCAATGAATTTGGTAAAGTTGCAGGATACAAAAAGAAGACATACAGATGGCAAAGAAGCACATGAAAAGCTGCTCAACATCACTAATTATTAGAGAAATGCAAATCAAAACTACAATGAGGTATCACCTCACACCAGTTAGAATGGGCATCATCAGAAAATTTACAAACAACAAATGCTGTAGAGGGTGTGGAGAAAAGGGAACCTTCTTGCACTGTTGGTGGGTATGTAAATTGATACAGCCACTATGGAGAACAGTATAGGGGTTCCTTAAAAAACTAAAAATAGAATTACCTTATGACCCAGCAATCCTACTACTGGGCATATACCCAGAGAAAACCATAATTCAAAAAGACACATGCACCCCAATATTCATTGCAGCACTATTTACAATAGCCAGGTCATGGAAGCAACCTAAATGCCCATCGACAGACGAATGGATAAAGAAGTGGTGGTACATATATACAATGGAACATTACTCAGCCATAAAAAGGAACGAAACTGGGTCATTTGTAGAGACATGGATGGATCTAGAGACTGTCATACAGAGTGAAGTAAGTCTGAAAGAGAAAAACAAATATCATATATTAACGCATGTATGTGGAACCTAGAAAAATGGTACAGATGAACCAGTCTGCAGGGCAGAAATAGAGACACAGATGTAGAGAACAAACGTATGGACACCAAGTGGGGAAAGTGGTGGGGGGGTGTTGGTGGTGTGATGAATTGGGAGATTGGGATTGACATGGATACACTATATGTATAAGATGGATAACTAATGAGAACCTGCTGAATAAAAAAATAAAGTAAAATTCAAAAATTCAAAAGAAAAGAAGAAAGACAATGGGAAACTGTTTGTTACTGAAAGCCAAAACACAGACGTTCTAGTGAAGATAGCCGTTTATTGGTCCTTGTATGCAATCAAGGTTTCCCATTGCCATTGAAAAACACCCTTACAAGTATATGTAAGATTAAAAAAAAAAAAATAGATGCTACCAGAAAACTACTAGAGCTACTCAATGAATTTGGTCAAGTAGCAGGATTCAAAATTAATACACAGAAATCTCTTCATTCCTATATACTAATGATGAAAAATCTGAAAGAGAGATTAAGGAAACACTCCCATTTACCACTGCAACAAAAAGAATAAAATACCTAGGAATAAACCTACTTAAGGAGACAAAAGACCTGTATGCAGAAAACTATAAGACACTGATGAAAGAAATTAAAGATGATACAAAAGAATGGAGAGATATACCATGTTCTTGGACTGGAAGAATCAACATTGTGAAAATGACTATACTATCCAAAGCAATCTACAGATTCAATGCAGTCCCTATCAAACTACCAATGGCATTTTTCACAGAGCTAGAACAAAAAATTTTACAATTTGTATGGAAACCCAAAAGACCTCGAATAGCCAAAGCAATCTTGAGAAAGAAAAATGAAGCTGGAGGAATCAAGCTCCCTGACTTCAGACTATACCACAAAGCTACAGTAATCAAGACAGTACGGTACTGGCACAAAAATAGAAATATAGATCAATGGAGCAGGATAGAAAACCCAGAGATAAAACCATGCACATATGGTCACTTTATCTTTGATAAAGGAGGCAAGAATATACAGTGGAGAAAAGGCAGCCTCTTCAATACGTGGTGCTGGGAAAACTGGACATCTACATGTAAAAGAATGCAAATTGAACACTCCCTAAGACCGTATACAAAAATAAACTGAAAATGGATTAAAGAGCTAAATGTAAGGCCAGACACTATAAAACTCTTAGAGGAAAACATAGGAAGAACACACTTTGAAATAAATCACAGCAAGATCCTTTTTGACCCACCTCCTAAAGATATGGAAATAAAAACAAAAATAAACAAATGGGACCTCATGAAACTTAAAAGCTTTTGCACAGCAAAAGAAACCATAAACAAGATGAAAAGACAACTCTCAGAATGGGAGGAAATATTTGCAAATGAAGCAACTGACAAAGGATTAATCTCCAAAATATACAAACAGCTCATGAAGCTCAATATCAAAAAAACAAACAACCCAATCTAAAAATGGGCAGAAGTCCTAAATAGACATTTCTCCAAAGAAGATATACAGATGGCCAACAAACACATGAAAGGATGGTCAATATCACTAATCATTAGAGAAATGCAAATGAAAACCACAATGAGTTATCATCTCATACTGGTCAGAATGGCCATTGTCTAAAAATCTACAAACAATAAATGCTGGAGAGGGTGTGGAGAAAAGGGAACCCTCCAGCACAGTTGGTGGGAATGTAAATTGATATAGCCACTATGGAGAACAGTATGGAGGTTCCTTAAAAAACTAAAAATAGAACTACCATATGACCCAGCAATCCCACTCCTGGGCATATACTGTGAGAAAACGATAATTCAAAAAGAGTCATGTACCACAATGTTCATTGCAGCTCTATTTACAATAGCCAGGACATGGAAGCAACCTAAGTGTCCATCGACACATGAATGGATAAACAAGATGTGGCACATATATACAGTGGAATATTATTCAGCCATAAAAGGAAACGAAATTAAATTATCTGTAGTGAGGTGGATGGACCTAGAATCTGTCATACAGAATGAAGTAAGTCAGAAAGAGAAAAACGAATACCGTGTGCTAACACATATATAAGGAATCTAAAAAAGGAAAAAATGGTTCTGTAGAACCTAGCAGCAGGACAGGAATAAAGATGCAGGCGTAGAGAATGGACTTGACACGGGGAGGGGAAAGGGTAAGCTGGGACGAAGTGAGAGAGTGGCATGGACATATATACACTACCAAATGTAAAAGAGATAGCTAGTGGGAAGCAGCTGTATAGCACAGGCAGATCAGCTTGGTGCTTTGTGACCACCTAGAGGGGTGGGATAGGGAGGGTGAGAGGGAGACGCAAGAGGGAGGGGATATGGGGATATATATATATACATATAGCTGATTCACTTTGCTATTCAGCAGAAACTAGCACAACTATGTAAAACAATTATACTCCAATAAAGATGTTTAAAAAAAATGATTCCAAGTACTAACCAAGGCTTTGATTTTTTTTAAACTTTCTATTAACTTTTTTCTTCCTCCATAATTTTTGCAGATTACCGTAGTCCCATGGTGCCTGGAGGCATTGGTTCCTGGATCCCCCATGGATTCCAAGATCCTCGATTGCTCAAATCCCTTATATAAAGTGACAGTAGTGCAGTAATACAGTCGACCCTCTGTGTCCGCTGGTTCCACATCCTCAGGTTCTAGCAAATCCATCTGCAGTTGATTGAATCTAAGGATGTGGATCCTGTGGATACAGAGGGCTGACTGTATTTCCCAGTATTCTCTAAGAGAGAGAGAGAGAGAGGAGGGAGGGAGGGAGGGAGGGAGGTAGTTAGAAAGGAAGGAAGGAAGGAAGGAAGGGAGCGAGCCTAAGCAAATTACTTAGGATTAGCAAGCCTGTTCCGAAGTAAAGACGTGTTGTATTATAGTTTTTTTAAAGAACATTTTCTTTTCCCCCCTCAGGGACCAAGATTAGCTCAGAGATATTACTTAATCATTAGGAATAGCATTTCCAAAAAGAAAGTCATATGTACTCTTGTAGTAGTTTTGTCAAAATAAAATAAAATTGCTAAAGTAAAATGTCTGACCCAGGACACATGGTGCCACATTAGAAACAGTGTTATGTTTGAACATGGTTCTTGGGCTCATTAAGTGCCTTTTGCTGATTAAGAAAGAGGTCCCCTTCCTCTGATTAAGAAAGAGGACCTCAACCTGGAGGTCTCCGTCCTCTATGTAGATGTGACCCACCAAGGGAATGCAGCTTGGAAGCTGGTCCTGGCATTAGAGTCAATCTTGATTTTTCTCCTTACTAGATGTGTGACTTTGGGTTAATTACTTAGCTTCTCTGAGCTTCCATTTGTTCACCTGAAGCATGGGGCTATTAATACTCTCATCTTATTTGTTATCCATTTTCCCATCCCTGCTGCGACTACTTCAGATCAAACCCCCATCATTTCTCTCAATTGTTTCCTAACTTGCCTTTCCACTCCACTTTTCACCACTTTAATTTTTTTTCTTTTCTTTTTCTTTTTTGGCTGCATTGGGTCTTTGTTTCTATGCGCAGGTTCTCTCTAGTTGCGGTGAGCAAGTGCTACTCTTTGTTGCTGTGCATGGGCTTGTCATTGTGGTGGCTTCTCTTGTTGCAGAGCACGGGCCCCAGGCACATGGGCTTCAGTAGTTTCAGCACGTGGGCTCAGTAGTTGCTGCACACGGGCCCTAGAGTGCACAGACTTAAGTAGTTGTTGTGTGTGGGTTCAGTAGTTGTGGCACATGGACTCTAGGGCACGCAGGCTTCAGGAGTTGTGGTGCGCTGGCTCAGTAGCTGTGGCTTGCGAGCTCTAGAGTGCAGGCTCAGTAGTTGTGGCACACGGGCTTAGTAGCCCCGCGGCATGTGGGATCTTCCCGGACCAGGGATGGAACCCATGTCCCCTGCATTGGCAGACAGATTCCCAACCACTGCGCCACCAGGGAAGTCCTACCACTTTAATTCTTTCTCCATTCTGCTCCAGGGAGTAATTTTTTTTTAATTGGAAAAAAAAAAATTTAAGTGAGACCAGTCTGCCTACATTAAAGCCATGAAGATCTTTCCACTGGTTTTGACGGTAAGAACTCCACACTGTAGTGCCTACTCTTCCTCTTTATTCCCACATCTTAACGCGGGTCTGCTGGACGGGGCGGACCCCTCTCCACCTCTTCTTTCCTTAAATCCCTCTTCTGCTGACCCCTCCCTCACACTCCACATCCTGCTGTTTCACCAACACACCAAGGTGTTTTGATTCCTCAGTACTTTTGCACGTGTCTTCCTTTTATACTTGGGATGTTCTCTTCCAGCCATCTCCACCAGGTCCTTCCAACCCCATGTCCACACACACACAATTTGCAAACTCCTCATCCAAATCAGTCAAGTGTCCCCCTTTTTACTTGACCACAACCTCTCTGTTCCCTTTTTCAGTATCGTCAATGAACCTTTTTTTTAACCTACTTCTATTAAAGCCCACATCCTGGTTTTTTGCTGTTCTTTTCATATATATTTGTTCCTCATTGCATTGTGATTCCTTGTGGCCAACGATTGTTTTATTTATCTTTATTTTTCTTTTTTATTTATTCTCTTTAAAAAAATTTTTTTACAGTAGGTCCTTGTTGGTTATTTATTTTAAATATAGCAGTTGTACATGTCGATCCCAAACTCCCAATCCATCCCTCCCCCACCATTTATCTTTATTTTTCAACTCCCATTGCCTATCACGGTATGTTTTCAACAAACATTTCATGTTTGGAAGACGGTACATAAAACGCCTAACACAGTACTCACAGTCAGGAAGCACTGGTTTCCATTCCTATCCTATGTAAATGAAGATAGTACGGAATAGTAAAAAGAGAGTTGGAACACCTGAGCCCAAAGTCCTGCTCTTATTACCGAGCTATTGGTTTGTCCTTGGGTTTCTCCCTTTACTTCTCTGTGCCTTTGTTTCTTTAGCTATGATATGAAGAGAGCAGACCACCTCTTTGAGGCCCTTTACTTAAATGCTTAACTAGATTCAATTGGTTTATGGCTGCTTGGATGTTTCTACACAATGACAAATATGTGAATGAAAAATAAAAGCTCGTTACCTGGATGCTCTTAATATATGGTGCCAGACAATTCCAATGGGAAAATAATAATGTGTGAAAATATGTAAAAATATATTATTTTTGCATGGTTTGTAAAGTTTTTAACATACTGTCAGATGCATTACTTCATTTTAATTATCACAACACTCTTGATTATTTTCTTCTTATAAATGAGGAATCTGAGACTTAGAGATGTTAAGTGACTTGCACAAAATTGCACAGGTAGCAGGAAATGGCTGGAATGAAAATGCCAGTTTTCTATTAAGATAATGATTCTTTTTTCAGAGATATCAGCTATAATCAAGATATTTAAGCAAAAGAGCAAAATTTCCACTTTTTGTGTGTATTATGGAATCAGAATAGGAAGAACTATAATCTTCATTATAGTCATACTTTACAGGATTTTTTTGTTTTGTTTTGCATTTTTGAAATGAAGTAAGAAAAGAAGAAAGAGAGAGAGAGAGAGATACAGGATATTTTAAATTATTAGGTAAAACAGTTGACTATATATCTTAGAAAAACGTTTTTTAGGATATTAAAAAGGTTATTTTTTCCAAAATCCACTTCTAGGCAGTCTGTTCTAAAATTAAATGCCAAAAATTATATTTCTTATTCATACGTAGATTGTGCATGCCAAAGTTCGTCTACATTATTATTCAGTCTGTTGGCAATCGTTCCTCTTCCAGGTTGTTGAGTTCATTTATTTCTGGTTATTACAATCTGTTCATATTTTTCCAATTCACCCTTTTATTAAATGAGAAAAGCTATCAAATTTATTTAGGAAATGAGCAGTTAGTCCAAAAGAAGCATCTTTAATGCTTCATAATACTGTTCAAAAGTGTTTTGATGTCCTGCTGTTCATTCAAAGCATTATTATCAATTTACTAATTCAAACATAAGATAATTCATCATTTTTATCAATTTTAAACATGTTCTTTCAAAACTCAAACATTCTTCTGACTAGTTCTGGTGGAGAAAATATCACCTTATGGGAAAAAGGTAGAGTGGAGAGAAAAACCAAAATGACTATCAAATTAATGATTCTCTGCAAACTTTCAAAAATCTTTCCTGCAGTCCCATCTTAACACTTGGTACACATTTACTTTTCTTTTCCTTCCCTGATTTATGTTCATGAATTTATTTTTGCAAATGCTTTTGTAGGTATTTTAGAAACAAATATTATATAAATAGAACTCTTCTAAGGAAGTCAATAAAATTTTCCTACACTTAAAAACCTAGATTATAAATTACAACTCTTTTAAGACATATGGCTTATACAGTAAAAGTTAGCATTGACATAGGTTCTCTGTTTGGTCTCACTTGATCATTATAACAACGTTGGAAATTAGTATTTATTGCCCCCATTTTACAGATAAGAGAACAGATCCAGAGAAGGTAAGAAAGACACAGTAAAACAAGGAAAAGTGTTTGAGAGATGCCTAAGTGTGCAGCAACAAGCTTATAAAAGGAGGGACCTGACATCCTCTGGGCCTCAAGGGAAAGGCAGGGATAGGAGCAGGTGTGTGAGAAGCCTCTCAGGGGCAGGTCATTGGGCAAGGACAAGAAAGAGTGGGGCTGAGAGAAATTGGGACAAGGGTGGTAAAGATAATGAAATGACCACTATTGGAGACAGGACAGAGGGTGGCCAAGTGGACTAAGCGCATTTAGATGGGCCCAGTGACTTATAATAAGACTTCATCTAGATTTTTAAAATATGATGAGTGTTTCTTCATTAGTGAGGCATGCTAGAAAAAGACTGCCCACTGAAAAAAGTGAAGAAAGAAGGCTAAACATTTTTAGAGTGATCTGTCACATGATGAAGCAAATAACTTTCATTTACCTCCCGAAGTTTCTTATTTTTACGCCTAAATCTTTGGGGGTTGTGCGTGATTATATCAGTAACTTTATTTTTATTGAAGTATATTTGATGTACAATATAAGTTACAGGTGTAGAATATAGTGATTCACAATTTTTAAAGGTTATATTCCATTTATAGCTATTATAAAACATTAGCTATATTCCCTGTGTTGTACAATATATTCTTACAGCTTATTTTATACTTAATAGTTTGGACCTCTTATTCCTCTGCCCCTATCTTGCCCCTCCCCCATCCCTGTCCCCACTGGTAACCACTAGTTTGTTCTCTATATCTATGAGTGCTTCTTTTTTGGTATATTCCCTAGTTTGTTGTATTCTTTAGATTCCACATATAAGTGATATCATACAGTATTTGTCTTTAATAATAATTTGTATTATTAAGTATTTCATATAGGAAAAACTACAGAATAATATACTGAACAACAATCTTGTCTATCTTAATATTTTACTAAATTTGCCGTGGAAGATTTTAGGAAATTAGACATTTCAGATACAGGTAAAGCCTACTGTATATCTCTTCTGGTTTCCTTTCTTCTCATTCTTTCCCCAGACATAACATCTATCTTGAATTTGGAATTTATCATTTTTATGTATATTTTTATAATTTTGCTACTTGTGCGTGTATCCAAGAACAATATTTTGATTTACTACACATGACTTTATAATGCTGTTAAACTTTACATATTATTTCTTAATTTGCATTTTTGATTCTATATGTTCTTTATTTTTTTGTAAAGACTTTAATTTTTTAAATGGCCAAAAGGTATGAAGCAATTTCCTTATTCATTTCCTTTTAGCTGAAAATGCTGATAGTGTGCCTGAAACTTCTTTGCCTCTAGTTCTTTTTATTTTAATTTATATTAATTAAAAAAAAATTTTATTTTTATTTTTTTATTGAAGAATAGTTGACTTACGTAGAACATTATATTGGTTTCAGGTGTACAACATATTGATTCAATATTTCTATAGATTATACTCCATTTAAAGTTATTACAAAATAATGGCTATATTATCCTGTGCTGTACAATATATCCTTGTCTTTATTTATTTTATACATAGTACTTTGTGTCTCTTAATCCCATACCCCTATCTTGCCCTTCCCCACTTCCCTCTCCCCACTGGTAACCACTAGTTTGTCCTCTACAGATGTGAGTCTGTTTCTGTTTTGTTATATATGTTTGTTTTATTTTTTAGATTTCACATATAACTGATAACATTTGTCTTCTACTGTCTGACCCATTTCACTAAGCATAATACTCTCTAGGTTCATCCACAGTGTTGCAAATAGCAAAATATCATTATTTTCTATGGCTGAATGACTGAGTAATATTTCATTATATATACGTCCATATATATATATGAGTACTTAGGTTGATTGGTGTTGGAGCATTCGCTTGGCTCAGGCTGGGGCACAGAGTGGGGTGGTCACAAGAGACCAGTCAGCCACACATGTGGTTTCAACCTGCCCTCTCTGTCCTGTTCTAGGAGCAAGCAAGTGAGTCTGTCTCCTAAAGAGCAGAGTGCAGGCTTCCCGCAGCCCTCCTCCTAGCCCCACTAGCCCTCCAACCACTGAAAGGGGTTTATCTTCCCTGTGTCGGACCCCAGGGCTGGGACTCCCAGTGTGTGGCTTGAACCACTCACTTCCCAGGGAGGATCTCCACCCATGTAATCTCTTTTTTCCTCTGAGTCCCTTCCCACGGGCAGAGGTCCTGGTCTGATTGCTTTCCTCCCCTTCCTACCCAATTCTTTGTGTATCTTTCTTACAGCGACGGTTGTATGGGAGTCTTTCTGCCAGTCTCCAGTTAGTTTTCAGTGAGAGTTGTTCCACATGTAGATGTATTTTCGTTTTTGTTTTTAATTAATTTTTATTGGAGTATAGTTGATTTACAATACTGTGTTAGTTTCTGTTGTACAGCAAAGTGTATCTGTTATACATATACATATATCCACTCTTTTTAAGATTCTTTCCCCATATAAGTCATTACAGAGTATTGAGTAGACTTCCCTGTGCTATACAGCAGGTCCTTATTAGTTGTCTGTTTTATACATAGTAATGCAGTTTGCAGCAACACGGATGGACCTAGAGATTATCATATTAAGTGAAGTAAATCAGACAGAGAAAGACAAATATCATATGATATCACTTATATGTGGAATCTAAAAAAAAAATGGTACAAATGAACTTGTTTACGAAACAGAAGTAGAGTCACAGATGTAGAAAACAAGCTTATGGCTACCAGGGGGAGGGGGTAGATGTACTTTTGATGTGTCCATGGAGGAAGGAGCGCCATGTCCTCCTACTCTGCCACCTTGAGTGCTGCCTCCTTTCCTATGGTCTTTCTGAGCATAGCACTCCTCATTCATTTTAGCTGCTGAACAGTATTCTACTGTATGAAAGTACCACACTCATGTATCTGTTATCCAGCTGATGAATCCTTAAGTTGCTTTCAGTTTTCCTTTCTTAAAAACAATGCTTCAATAAAGACTTGTGCCTAGAAGTGAAGTTTCTGGGTTAAATATGACCGAGTTATTTTTCAAAATGGTTGTAGTGTTACACTCTCACCTTCTTCATGCTATGTACGAGTGTTCCTGTTCTTCGCGTCTTCAACAACATTTAGTATTTTCATATTTAAAAAACTTCCAATCTGATGAGTATGAAATATTTTATTTCCTTGACTTATAACTATGTAGGTTTATATTTTTACCGCCAATTTGGGCTTACTAATCTATGAGTTTTGTGTGATGTCTTTTTTCTTATTGCTTTTCATTTCTTTAAGCATTCTGGATGCTAATCTTTTGTTGAAAATATTTTTTTCTCAAGACATGACTTGTCTTTGATTATAGTGTCTTTAGAAATGCAGAAATTTATAATTTTGATATAAATCAAATCATAAATTCTTTTAATTTTTGATTTGTGTTTTTTGCAACTTATTTAAGGCAGCCTTCTCTATGCTGAAATGACAATGATATTCTTCAATATTTTTGTTAAATACTCTAAAGTGTTGTTTTTTCACATTTAGCCCTTGAGTCCATCTGAAATTAATTTATATATACTGTGAGACAGGGATTTAATTTTATTGTTCCAATACCTAAGCACCATGTATTGAATAGAACATCTTTCCTTCCTGGATTTGTAATGACACCTCTATAATATACAAAGTGTCTTCATATGAATGAGTCTCATTCTTAGCTCTCAGTTGCATGACTTAGCATTCAAACTCTGCATCAATTTGTCACATTTTATATTTTTACAGCTTCATCAAAAGTCTTCATATCTGCTAAGGTGAATCCATACTGTCTGTATTCCTCAAATTTTTAGGTTTATTCATAACCCTTTACTGATACAAGAGAATTTTTAAATCAGCTTTTAAATTTCCATATAAAATAACAAAAATTCTATTGGAACTTTAAGGGATTTTGTAATAAAAATAAAAATTAATTAGAAGCTAAATTACATTTTGTTCATTTAAATTTTCCAAACTTAAACATCATTTTACTCAGGTATTTTAATATGTCTTTTCATAGAGTTTTATAATTTTCCCTATAAAAGCCTAAAACCTCATTTGTTAGATTTTACCTAGGCACTTACATTTCCTCTGTCTTTCAAAAAGTACATTTTTAATTAAAAAAATTCTGATGTATTAAATTGCAATTATCTTTTGTATATTTTCTGTGCAATATTAGTTGTGCTGCACTCTTAGTTTTAATAATTTGCCTGTAGACTATTTTGAATTTTCTTGTAGACCATCTTTCTATCTGTAAAGTGTGTATTTATTTTTTTAAATACTCTCACACCTTTTATTTCTTACTCCCAAACTACTGAATTGATCAAAGCCTCCAGTATAATTTGATTAGCAGTAGAGATAGTGGGCATCCTTTTGTTGTTCTTGACATGAACTAGAATGCTACTAACGATAAATATTAAGTTTATTTTTCATATTTGGTAGATAAATATGAAATTTAGTCTTGATTATTTGGTAGAAATATAGGTTATCCCTGCTTTTAAATTTCTGATTTACTGTGAGTTTTTCTCTTGAATTACATCAGATGGGGAATTTTATCAGATGCCTCTTCTATCTGATATAGCTATATATTTTTTCTTTGTGTCTTTTGATTAATTACATTAACTGACTTTCGAATATTAAAAATATCCTTATATTCCTGGTGTAAATTCAACTTGCTCAAGATGTTGTTTGTAAGTATTTTAATATAAAAAATACACAATAAATTGTGTGGCATGGTTTCTTAATATCTGTGAGAAAAATTAAACTCATTTTCTTGTAAATATTTTTCTGATTTTTTGGATCAAATTATATTCCCTCATAAGATGAGTCAGTAATTATTCTCTCACTTTTTATTCTCAAGAAGAGTTTATTTAAGATTAAGGTTCTCTCTTCTTTGTCACTACTAAAACATCTAGATCTGTGCTATAGACTGAATATTTGTGTGCCCCCCAAATTCATATGTTGAAACCTAATCCCCAGTGTAGTGTTATTTGAAGTTGAGACCTTAGGGAGGTGATTGGTTAATGAGTGGAGCCCTCATGAATGATATTAGTGTCCTTATAAAAGAGGTCCCAGAGGGCTCCTTTGCTCCTTCCACCATGTGAGGACACAGGGAGAAGACAGCTGTATATGAACAAGGAAGCAGTACCTCACCAGATACCAAGTGTGCTGGCACCTTGATCTTGGACTTCTCAGTCTGCAGAACGACGAGAAATAAATTTCTATTGTTATGACCAGTATGACAGTCTATGGTATTCTGTTACACCAGCCTGAACAGACAAAGACAGTCTGACTTCTAGTTAAAGAAGATTTGAAGACGTGTATTTGCCTCTTCTCCCTGCCCAAATGGATGGATTTATAAAATTGAAAAATAGGTAGATAAGTGATAACTGTCACAGAAGACTGGAGTAAATTTAATCCTAAACTGGCTGCAAAGAAAGCCAAGAAGAAACACAATTTCCACCACAGATGGCAAAACTCTCAGGAACTGGTGGTAACAAGTACGTCTAGAAGTGAGGGTGTAGAAGTGAAGTAGGTGTAAACAAGGAACTCAAAATAGATGTAAAATTTTAAAGTAGATTAACAAGATTTGAATTGCCAAATGGTCTTCTCCACCCCAGCAGAAGACTGTAACTTTATTCTTCGGCGGGAATAAAACACACCATAGGAAACTATATTCAAAACAGGCATTTGTTTGAAAACTTATATAAGAAATATGGTAACCTCAGTCTTCTGGTTGAACCTGGCTCCAAGAATGTCGGCAGCAAGGATTCTACACCCCCAGGCAGGAGATTATAAGAGGCTTGTTTATAGGGTTGCCAGATAAAATTCAGGATGCTCAATTAAATTTGAACTTCAGATAAAGAATGAATAATTTTTCAATGTAACTATATCCCCATTAATAATTGGGTCACATTTATGATTAAAAATTACTCTTCGCTTAAATAGAATAATATTAAATTGGGCATCCTATATTTTTCTTTGCTAAATCTGGCAACCTACTTGTTTGAAGAATTTGAACAGCCCATGAGGAAAGACCTAATGGAGGTTCCTTAAAAAACTACAAATAGAACTACCATACGACCCAGCAATCCCACTACTGGGCATATACCCTGAGAAAACCATAGGTCAAAAAGAGTCATGTACCAAAATGTTCATTGCAGCTCTATTTACAATAGCCAGGACATGGAAGCAACCTAAATGTCCATCGACAGATGAATGGATAAAGAAGATGTGGCACATATATACAATGGAATATTACTCAGCCATAAAAAGAAATGAAATGGAGGTATTTGTAATGAGGTGGATGGAGTTAGAGTCTGTCATACAGAGTGAAGTAAGTCAGAAAGAGAAAAACAAATACAGTATGCTAACACATATATACGGAATCTAAGGGGAAAAAAAAAAAAAAGAAAGGCCATGAAGAACCTAGTGGCAAGACGGGAATAAAGACACAGACCTACTAGAGAATGGACTTGAGGATATGGGGAGGGGGTGGGGTGAGATGTGATAGGGTAAGAGAGTGTCATGGACATATATACACTACCAAGTGTAAAATAGATAACTAGTGGGAAGCAGCCGCATAGCACAGGGAGATCAGCTCGGTGCTTTGTGACCACCTAGAGGGGTGGGATGGGGAGGGTGGGAGGGAGGGAGCTGCAAGAGGGAAGAGAAATGGGAACATATTGTATATGTATAACTGATTCACTTTGTTATAAAGCAGAAGCTAACACACCATTGTAAAGCAATTATACTCCAATAAAGATGTTAAAAAAGAAAAAAAGACTTTGACATTCAGTGTCCCTGCTAACACTCGACATTTAACAAGCCCCATGCATGTGCAAAGACTTCCAATCAGCTTTTTAGTGTACCACTTTTTTGTAAGCAAATTCAGTAAATGTGTGATGGCTTTATTCATTAATAACAACTGTTAATACGTGAGTTGTTATGACCCAAGCTTCACTTTCTGGTGAGTACACACCAAATGGAGCACATCTCTAAATATCAATGCTCCGTGCTCTTGCTTCCTTACCATGGGAATTAAATATTTCCCGCCATAACGTTTATGTTTTCTAGAAATATAAGAAAACAGAGAATGTTATGGAAGAATGTGGAGTGATGTCATGCTGCTTTGTTGACTTTATTGCTATTTTGCTCTTCAGAGGTTGCTTCTAATCCTGCAGCCTAGTACCTCTTTTTGAGGTGAAATTTACATGAACATTAAATGAATCACTTTAAAGTGAACAGTTCAGTGGCATTTAAGAATGTGGAGTGATGTCATGCTGCTTTGTTGCCTTTATTACTATTTTGCTCTTCAGAGGTTGCTTCTAATCCTGCAGCCTAGTACCTCTTTTTGAGGTGAAATTTACATGAACATTAAATGAATCACTTTAAAGTGAACAGTTCAGTGGCATTTAGTGCATTCATAATGTTGTGCAACATTGATCACTATCTAACTCTAATTTGGGGTTATAACCAAATACTGCTTTGGCCACTGGGAGCTCTTTGAGTTGGCTTCTGTGCCCCTTTGACATACCCTCATCAATGTCTAATTTTTTTTCCAGTTCTACTTTTAACTGGCATTTGAGTTGTTCTCAGTTATTATGATGATGATGAATAGTGCTGCTAAGGACATTTTTGAATATTTCCTGTGTAGGAGTTTATCTAGAAAATTCATTTAAAATAAGAATTTCTGTATCATAGGGTAGATGATAATGCCAAATATTTTCCCCATTTGGTAGCACTGATTTATACTCCCACCAACAGCATATAAGATGTTCCATTGAGTCACATTCTCTGCAACACTTGATACTAACTAATTTCAAGTTTTGCAAATCTAGTAGCTGTAAATCATGTTACATTTCATTTCTCTATTTATTAATGAGGTTGAATACATTTTCAAATGCTCACTTATAATTCGTGTCTTCTTCCTGTGGAAGGCTTGTTCACATATTTTGTTCTTTTTCCCATTTGATTTTGTGTGTTTTCTTATTGATATATATGAATTATTTGGCAGTTGTATATATCGTAAATATCTTATGTATATGTCTTGTCACTTTTTATCATGTCTTTAATAAGGAAATAAGTCCTTAGTGTCAACATAGTAATTTTATCTTTTGTTGCTCTGATTACTAAAATTATGACGATTTTTCTCTCAGTATTGTTCCCTAAAATTTTGAGATCTTGTTTCTACATTTAAGTCTTACTCTTTCAGAAACGTAAATTGAATCTATAAAGTGAAATAGAAATAATGGTTTTATTTACTGCTATTGAGTAGTGCTGATATGAACATTTTGTACATCTCTGTGCAGGAGTTTATCAGAAAATACATCTAGGAAGAAATTTCTGTGTCATAGGATATGTGATAATGCCAAATATTTTACTGAATAGTCTTTTCTTTCTCCCAGTGATCTGCAAACACAATCCCTATTATATATAATGTATAGGTTTAAGTTCTCAATTTTCTTTTATTTTTATTTACCTATCTTTAGGCCAGCACCCTCACTGCCTTATTACTAAGTAGACTGCTCTATTTCTCTTCTACAGGGTTGTCTTTTATCACTGACTCTTTGCTCTTTACATAAATTTTAGAATGTATTTGTCAAGTTCCTCCAAAACCATGCTGAAATGATGTTTTGAATTGAACTGAATCTATAGATTAGTATGAAAAGAATACATATCTGTATGATATTGAGCTTTCCTATTCATGGATATGATTTACCTCTCCATCTACTTAGTTCTCTCTTTATGGTTTATCAATTAAGTTTTTTTATATTTATTTTTTATTGAAATATAGTTTATGTATAATTCTATAATAGTTTCAGATGTAATATATAGTGATTTGACATTTTCATGTATTATAAAATGATCAACAAATAAGTCTATTAACAATGTCTCCATACAAAGCTCCTACAATACTGTTGACCATAGTCCTTATGCTGTATATTACATCTCCATGGCCTATTTATTTTATAACTGGAGGTTTGTACCTCTTAACCATTCATCCATTGTGTGACCCCCACCCTACCCTCCTCCCCTCTGGAAACAACCCATTTGTTCTCTGTATCTGTGAGTCTGTTTTCATTTTGCTTTCTTTGTTTATTTTGTTTTCTAGATACCACATATAAATGAGATCGTACAGGATTTGTCTCTCTCTATCTGACTTATTTTTGTCTTGTTCCTGATCTTATAGGAAATGCTTTCAGCTTTTCACTGTTGAGTATGATGTTGGCTATGGGTTTGTCAATAGGCCTTTATTATGTTGAGATATGTTCCCTCTATACCCACTTTGTTGAGATTCTTTATCATAAATGGATGTTGAATTTTGTCAAAAGCTTTTTCTGCATCTTTTGAGATTATCATATGTTTTCTATATTTCAGTATGTTAATGGGGTGTATTACTTTGATTGATTTCCAGATATTGAACAATTTTTGTGCCCCTGGGATAAATCCTTTTTGATCATGATGTATAATCCCTTAATGTATTATTGAATTTGGTTGGCTAATATTTTGTTGAGGATTTTTGTATCTGTGTTCATCAAGGATATTGGCCTGTAGTGTGTGTGTGTGTGTGTGTGTGTGTGTGTGTGTGACATCTTTGTCTGGTTTCAGTATCAGGATAATGCTGGCCTGGTAGAATGAGTTTGGAAGCATTCCTTCCTTTTCAATTTGTTGGGATAGTTTGAGAATAGGTCTTAACTCTTCTTTAAATGTTTGGTAGATGCTGTCTTGTCCTGGACTTTTGTTTGTTGGAAGTTTTTTTGATTACTGATCTAATTTCATTACTGGTTATCAGTCTGTTCATATTTTGGATTTCTTCCTGATTCACTTTTGGGAAATGGTATGTTTCTAGAAATTTATCCATTTCTTCTTTTTTGTCCATTTTATTGGTGTATAATTGCTTGTAGTAATTCTTATGATGATCTGTATTTCTGTGGTATCAGTAGTAACTTCTCCTCTTTTATTTATGAATTTATATATTTGGTCCTTCTTTCTTTTTTTTCTTTTTTATCTATTCGTTTATCTTTCCAGAGGACCAGCTC
Source organism: Balaenoptera physalus (assembly GCF_965194825.1). NCBI lineage: Eukaryota > Metazoa > Chordata > Mammalia > Artiodactyla > Balaenopteridae > Balaenoptera > Balaenoptera physalus. The sequence goes on from NC_138884.1 coordinate 8,125,246, forward strand.
TTAGTTTCATTAATCTTGTCTATTGTTTTTTAAGTCTCTATTTTATTAATTTTTGTTCTATCTTTATTATTTCTTTCCTTCTACTAACTTTGGATTTTGTTCCTTTTTTAGTTCCTTTAGGTTCAAAGTTAGGTTATTTATTTGAGATTTTTCTTGTTTTCCTAGGTAAGCATTTATTACTATAAACTTCCCCTTTAGAACTGTTTTTGCTGCATCCCATGGGTTTTAAATATTTGTTTATTTATTTTTTACTTTTGGCTGCGTCGGGTCTTAGGTGTGGCATGCGGGATCTTCATTGTGGCATGTGGGATCTTCATTGTGGCATGCGGGATCTTCCTTGTGGCATGTGGGATCCTCCGCTGTGGTGCACAGGCTCTTCGTTGTGGTGCGTGGGCTTCCCTCTAGTTGTGGCACGTGGGCTCCAGAGTGCGTGGGCTCTGTAGTTGAGGCATGCAGGCTCTCTAGCTGTGGCCCACATGCTGAGTAGTTGCGGTCTGCAGGCTTAGTTGCCCCACAGCATGTGGTATCTTAGTTCCCCAACAAGGGATTGAACCTGCATTCCCTGGATTGGAAGGCAGATTCTTAACCACTGAACCACCAGGAAAGTCCCTCCCGTGGATTTTAGATTGTTGTGTTTCTATTTTCATTAGTCTCGAGGTTTTTTTTAAATTTCCTCTTTGATTTCTTTAGTGACCCATTGGTTGTTTAGTAGAATATTTGTTCAGCCTCCAAGTGTTCTGTTTTTTGCAGTTTTTTTCTTGTAGTCTGGTATCATAATGTTTTAATCAGAAATGATGCTTGATATGATTTCAATCTTCTTAAATTAATTGAAAATTGTTTTTTGGCCTAACATATTATCTATCCTGGAAATTGTTCCCTGTGCACTTGAAAAAAAATGTGTATTCTGCTGCTTTTGGATGGAATGTGATAGATAGATAGATAGATAATAGATAGATATAGATATATAGATATAGATACATCTGATCTAATGTGTAATTTAAAGCCAGTGCTTCCTTATTAATTTTCTCTTTAGAGGATCTGTCCATTGATATAAGTGTAATGGGTTAAAGTCCCCTACTATGATTGTGGTACTGTCAATTTCTCCCTTTATGTTTGTTAACATTTAGTTTATGTATTTAGGTCCTCCAGTGTTTGATGCATAGATATTTACAGTTGTTACATCTTCTTGTTGGATTGATCCCTTTATCATGATGTGATATCCTTTGTCTCTTGTTACAGTTTTGTCTGATAAGAGTATTGCTACCCCAGCTTTCTTTTTGTTTCCATTTATATGTAATACCTTTTCCATCCCCTCATTTTCAATCAGTTTCTTTAGATCTGAAATGAATCTCTTTTAGGCAGCATATATATAGGCCTTATTTTTTTTTATGCATTCAGCCCCCTTATGTCTTTTTTTTTTTTTCTGGGACAAAGGCAAGACAGAGGGACCTCTCTATGTCTTTTAATTGGAGTATTTAGTCCAGTTACATTTAAAGTAATTATTGATAAGTATGTACTTATTGTCATTTTGTTGATTGTTTTCTCTTTGCAGTTCTTTTTTGTTCCTTCTTTCTTCTTTAGTGGTAGCAAATGATTTAGATATATGTAAGTGAAGTAAGAGTTTAAAAATAAACTTTTTTAGTAGCAATTATATTTTCTGGTATGTGTACTTAAAAATAGCTCCAAAATCTTCTTGGTAACTTGTAATTTTAGAGTTTTGCTATGTTATTTCCAGATAAGGCAAAATAGTGAAACATATATTACAGAATGTAGGTTTATATACTTTTGCCTTCCTATTGCAGAAATATTAAATTTGGGTCTCTTAGTAAACATGTTTTGTGTCATCTTTAAAGGCTATGCTGTGAAGAAGCACACATTTCTAGAAATTATAAAATATATTCATAAATTTGTAAATCTAAAAAACTGCTTGTATGACATATTTCATCTTTACTTAGTTCTTAGTTTTCACTAGAAATTAAGGTTTCTAGGGGTTAATATTTCTAATTAATATGCCTAATTAAAACTACTAGCGCTAATAATGGAAACAATTCTCTGTGGAAGGGCAGTAGGATGTGTTTTTTGGCTAAGAAAAGGTATGAGGTATAAAGATGCATTCTCGTTAAGGAAAATGAGAGTAATTTTATCTAAAATAAAACTTTTGGTTATTTCAGAATGGGAAGAAAAAAGTGAAGGATAATCTAGGGACATAGAAATTTGGGAAGAGGGAGAAAATGAGAGAGAGAAGAAATCTTGTGTAATCAAGTTGCCTAAAATTGAATTGTTACTGTGAGGATTTTAAGAATGAGCTTTAATATTAATAGTATAGTGATGTAAAACTAGAACTTTATTTTCTTTCATTGGCTAAAAGGTCAAAGGCTTCTTGGACTGTTGGTCTACTCTTGATAATAAGAGATTATGAAAGGTTTTTCTTTAGCTTTTAAAGTAATCTGCCTAGAACACAAGGATTCTGTATTTTGCCAGAATAATTTCCTGAGTTTATCAGGCCTTTGATTACCTAAACCTAGTACCCTCAACATTAAAAGAGGTAAGTTTTCTCATAACTATGTAACGTTTTGAAATTGCTGACATCCAAATTGAAGCTCACACCAAAAGAACAAAACCTGAGTATCAGGGAAGTGCCCTGTCTGACTGCAAAGGCAGCAACAAACGGAATCTAAAAAGATTGCTGTACATGTAGATTGAGTCCACGCTGCTTATGCAAAAAATAACCCCTTATTGCCAGACTCTCACCATCCTGATTTCCTTGTAACATGGCAACAGTCTACTCCTAAATCAGAGAAATTAAAATGGGTATATAATTGCTGTTAATTAAACACACAGTCAGAGCTATGGGAAACCCAAGACAGCTGTTCGATTGTTCCTGGCCCCCTAGCAAACTCAGTTTTTGCATTTCTTCACCCACCATAGTGCATTTAAGATGACTCCAATTGTAAATATACACTGGTGGAAAGACTTCTTTAAAAAATGGTTTACCACCAATGTCTAACCTTTCAGGTCCATAATTCTGGAAAAACTATTTTTGTCCTCAGAAGCCTCAGATGTCCTCCCTCTGGACCAGTTGAGCACCTGAAACTGGACTTCAACCAACTGTCACTTAGTATGGGTTATCAATATGTTCGTGTTATTGTGTGTATATTTTCCAGATTGGACGAAATCTTCCCAGGCTGCAAGGCTGATGCCCTCACAGTGGCAAATTAACTATTAGAAAATGTGTTTCCCACTTGAGGTTTACCTTGCACAATTTCCAACATTGAAGGCACCCACTTCACTGGACAAATCATACGAGCCTTAATGGCAACCTTGTAAACTTCTTGGAATTATCATTGTCCTTATCACATTCAATCATCAGGCAATGTCAAGAGAACTAATGAAAAAAACTGGACTCAAGCAGAACAAGAATTAGTAACATGAGACTGAATTAACTAATGAGGATAATTATCATTTTTATGATTTTTGTTTAAAATATAGCTGTCCTTTAATATTTTTCAGATTTAAAGAAATCTTTTCTCTTAAGTTATCACCAATTTGGTAAAGTATACCTTTATGAACAAAGATGAAACATTTAGTTTCTCTCCCTACCTGATTCCTCCAGCATTTGGAAACTCTCAGTGAGTATTCTTATTTTTATGACTATATATATATATATATATATATATATATATATATAGTTGTATTTGCATAAGTTCAGTAAGAATCTGTTTTCCTTGTTATAGAACACAATTGAAAACATTGGCTATATTACCAAGGTTTTGACTGAAATTGTATTACAGGTAAAATTGAGTGTGTATATCCTTGACTTGGCGTCCTTGCCTCAGAGGCTTTTGAAGGTTCAGTCTGAGACTCCTTATGAAAAGATTCAACAAAGTAGTCTTTAAAAGATGGTTAATCACTATTTTTTATCTGCACTTATATAAACAATCAGGCTAAGTTTAATACAGAAAAATTCATTTTATTATGTTTGGTGAAAAATGGGGAGGGGACTAATTATAGAGAGAAAAATTATGTTTGCAACTTTCTGGATATTAGAGTCTAATCCTCATAATTGTCTTTGAGGTTTTGTTATATAACTGTAAACCAGACTGGATCCTGAATTCTTCTAGTTTCCTCAAATATTTGTCTATAACTCAGCAAAGTAATGTTTCCAATTTTCTCCCACCCTCCATATTTGGAATCACTAGAAACAAAGACTGCTCTTAAATCTCCTTGGAAGGGACTGAACTAGGTCCTCCTTACTACCCAGATGGCAGTAAACTTCAGGGACTTGAACCTTGGATACCCATCTTAAAACCGAAGAAGAACCCCACCTGATACCTAGTCCTGTACAAATGCTGGAGACTTCCAAATCAAATTGATGGGGAAGAGAAGTAGCTGACATTGAGGTACACTGCTTCTGCCAAAGGTAATGGATCAACACTTCATGCTTTAAACACGACACCCTTTCTCCTCTTTTCCTTTTCTTTACTCAGGCGTTGGCATGGAAAGGTAGCACCCTCATCTGTATCTCCCAGACCATTGCTAAGGGGGGTAAACTTTCAGGTTTCTGGGTTTGTCACAAAGATTCGGATCTATCCATAGCTATCTAGACCAGATTTGCCCCTACTCACTGAGAGATCTCACCAGCAGCACCCATTTTTGCAAGGCATTTAGGATGACTATTTCAGGCTAAGAAAATCTCTTCCCACATGTGCTAAAGACCTGATTGACCCCTGGCTTGAATGGGTAAATGCAGCAATCCCTGTGAATAAATCCATTCTCTGGTTAGGAGTAGAGGTAAATGAGAATGTGATCAGACACCTCTTCTTAACTCTTAGAGATATTGCAGGTTCCATCATTAAGACGTTAGCTGCCCAGCAACAATCCTAAGACTTTCTGGCCAAGTTTCCTCTTGATAATAGAACAGCCCTTGATTATCTTTTAGCTGAGCAAGGAGGTGTCTGTGCTGTGGCCAGCACCACCTGCTGCACCTGGACTGACATGTCTGGGGAAGTTGAAACTAATTTATGTAAGATCCCTGAGAAAGCCACTTGCCTTAAAAGGGTGACCCCTTCATGAGGGTCGTTCTTTGACTGGTTTGTGTCTTGGTGACCATGGCTCCAAACTACACTCCAAACATTGGGAATTATCCTGCTAATAATCCCCCTGGCATATTTGTTGTATTCTCTCAAAAGCTTTAAATGCATGTTCACAGCTGCTAACCACACAGCAAATAACCTCCCTAGGACTGGAACATCAGAAAAGAAGCAAAGCATTAGGAACCTGAAACCATGACCTGTGAATGCCACAGGGACTAAGCAAAAACATCATGACCTATGGTTACCAACCAAAGACCAATAAAGCTGTGAGAAATACAGAGCAGTAGCTGAGAGTGACCCTGGTGCCTTAAATGTTGATCATATGTCTCAATTAGGCTTACAGTTTGATTAAAAGGGGTAAATTGCTGAAGAAGAAGAAGGAGAAGGAAAGAAAGAAAGAAAGAAAGAAAGAAAGAAAGAAAGAAAGAAAGAAAGAAAGAAAGAAAAAAGAAAGAAAGTAAGAAAGAAAGAAAGAAAGAAAGAAAGAAAGAAAGAAAGAAAGAAAGAAAGAAAAAAGAAAGAAAGAAAGAGAAAAAGAAAGAAAGAAAGGAAGGAAGGAAGAAAGAAAAAAGGAAGGAAGGAAGAAAGGAAGGAAGGAAGGAAAGAAAGAAAGAAAGAAAGGAAGGAAGGAAGGAAGGAAGGAAGGAAGGAAGGAAGGAAGGAAGAAAGAAAGAAAGAAAGAAAGAAAGAAAGAAAGAAAGGAAGGAAGGATGGAAGAAAGAAAGAAAGAAACTGAAGGTGAAGCCACTTGCCCCCAGAGCAACGAACCAAAAGTTAATTGCAGTTTCAATCTCTCCCAGGAATAAAATTTCTGGAATTTCCTGGTCAGCACTAGTGAGATAACCTTGCCAGAAACAATTCTTTTTTTCTTTTCTTTTCTTTTTTTGCTAATAACCTCCTTGTCCCGCACCATTTCTATAAAAATCTTCCATGTTGTATAGCCACAGAGTGCCCTTCTATTTACTAGATGGGATGTTTCTGGATTCATGAATCATTAAATAAAGCCAAGTAGATCTTCAAATTTGCTCAGTTGGATTTTGTTTTTACACAACACCCAAGCTTAAAAGTTACTATGGTACTGAGTTTAGAACTAACACCATGTTTCCATATGGTCAGACTTCATTTACTAAATAATATCTTCATTAAAATCCAAAGAAGAAATCTTAGTGTTCCTCCCAGAGATTCATAATCAAATGATTTTGCTCTGGTGGCAGAGCCTGTTTATTCCTTCAATCCTTTGTTCGTTGCTTAGCTTTTGCAATATTTTCTTGATGTGTTTGTTTCTTCTTTTGCTCCTCTTCTCTGGTCTTTGTCCAGAGGACCAGTTTCCAGGAGAGCTTACACTTGCTGGGCACAAGTGGGGCAGGGCCAATCTAACTGCTGTAAGGAAGCATGTGTGTCTTCCATAATTCATTCTATGACATGCTCAGCAAGTCTTTCTATTTCTGCAGCTTAGGAAGACTTATGCTTGGGTAGTGATCTCTGATTTGTCCTGGGGCTATTGGTGAGCCAATCACAATTTCGATGACCCTTGGGTGTTTGTTTTCTTCTTCCATCTGAAAAAGGTGGAGGGGGCCAGATCTCTGCCCTAGGCCTGCGGGGCCTGAAGCTACAGCTGGTGACCCTTTGCTACCAACTGAACCTCCTCCTTTGTCTTTCTCTTCCCTGCTCACTTCTCATTTCCTACCGCAATGGGGCCACCAACCAGGAGAGCCATGGATAATGCAAGACCCTCACCTCATGACACATGCCTCCCTGGGCAGGTGACTGCCTCTATTGGGCCCCAGCAAATCCATGGCCACTCTGCCACCAGCCTCCCTCTGTTCCCCCAAGGACGAGGTGCTTGAACGCCCACTCCCAGCTCACACAGCCATTTATTGTTTATCCCAGCCACAGCAGTGAGGAGGACATATAATAATGGAACACTAAAATTTCTTTTTTTGGCTTTCTTTAAAATCCTAGGATAAACAGTTCTTCCAAAAATTTGTCAAGAATAGACTGAATCTACCATTTTCAGGGAATATTCTAGAGCACATATTGGACCGTCCCAGAAAACACCCTTTATCGTAATGTGTCCCAGTAGGATTGATTTCTCTTTGAGCCAACAAACATTAACTAAGCATTGAATTACCCATGATTTATATGGCCTAGGTATTCATTAAGTTATATTAGGAAGCAGAGATTGATGGCATATTCTCCCTTAACGAATGTCCTTGTTTCAAGCAAAAGGCAATTCAAATTCATTCCAGAAACCTAAGAGCTACATCAAATAGTAGGTATTCAAAAATATGTTTGTATTGTGCACGATGGTGGTGATGTTTCTTACAGGGAAAAGCATTTCTCAAATGTATTCGCTGGTCCTTTCAACCTCTCAGCACCTCAGTTCACTCACAGCTGCAAGTGTACTCACTATCTGACCAAAAGGGCAGCCCAGGACACAGTGTCACTATAAAATCACTCTTTCCTGTCCTTGGAGGCCAGTGGGGTTTTCTCTGTATTGTTCTGCCAAAAGCATTTTGGTTGTACCATCAAGCATTCACTATATACTCCTTGCAGAAACCAAGCCCAAGTCCAAAAGTCCAGCACATGTCTCCCTAACCTGCTCAGTTCTCCCCAGGTCTGGCATTCCCAAACTATTACACACGATAACCCTCTTGTCTAAAATAAACAATAATAAAGGATGTATTATTTCTGCATAAGTGTATTGAGTAAAATACAAAGCAGAAAGGCAGAATATTTGTTACTAAGTTTGATTCTTGACTGTCATATATCTGGACACTCTTGTTTTATTGTGAAGTTTTAAAAATAATTAGCAGGACATTGAAAGAATGTAATTTTTACGCCTCTTTGCCCCCATAATTGACAGTTTCCAACTTCTCTACTTTCTGTACCAAAACCTCTCTTCATCTGCACCTGCTCTCCATTAATACTACCGACAGTCTAGTTCAGACCTCGACCAGTGATTTCAACTCTTTGAACATGAGGAAATTTTAAAGTGTTATAACGTTGTTTATTCCTTCCTACAAAAAGAAACTTATAATTTTAGTGTCTAGTGTTTGATAAAATCTATGCTGACAAAAGCTACTATTGATTTATTAATACATTTAAATGATTTCTATTTTATTAGTCAAAATAATATCTAGATAAATGTCCCAAATATTATGTGTGTGTATGTGTGTATGTTGTGGGTTTTTGCCTACCTAGCACCTCTCCCTTATTTGGGAAACAGGCTACCCCTTTTTGCTCTGGTTGTGTTTCCTTTGCCATGATAATTGGCCTTGAGTCTTGAGGCAATAACATCGCATATGTCTGCAAACACCACTCCTTGTGCGAGGGGTTGGTCCAGGGCCTTAGCAAGTGACACAAGCTGGGATAATCAGAGTTCCTTCCTGTGACTGGGGCGAAGAGCCCTCAGAGACTAATGGAAAGGCCATGAGGGTACCAGCCTACCTGCTGACAGCACCTCTTTCCTTCACAATGTGGTAAAGTTGGAAGGAGGCCAACTCAGACAGAAGAGCAGAAATAAAATATGAAATATAAAAAATATCCTTTCTGCTCTCTACATAAACTGGCTTAAGTTGAGTTTCTGTAATTTTAAAGCTCCCACCTTAGAGTGCAACATTAAGGAAGTAGGGTCTGAGAAAACCAACTGATCTTTAAAATAAACTAATTCATTTTTTAAATTATACAAGTAAAGCAGGAACATGAACCAACATTACATAAAAATATAAAAGTCTCCCCACTCAAATCGACAGCCCAAATTTTCATTGGAAATGTCTAAAGTCCCTTCTAGAAAATGGTTAGCATACACAAAGATAAAAGACGTACAAAGGGCAACCTTTTAAACTTCGTTTAAACAATTAGTATTATACAATACATATTAGTTCACCATTTGCTTTCTTCCTAGAAGTATGGATCTACTCCATTATTTTTAATGAGTTTTGGGGAGGGGGCAATTTCCCCCTTGACTCCTCTTAAATTCTTGGGGCTGGACTAATAAAATTGACATGATACAGATTAACAGAAGAAAAAGAAAGAAATTTTAATTCATTTGCATGGAGGTCTCAGAAATGGGACCTAAGAAGTGGCCAAAGCAAACAGCTTTTACACTTTTTTAGACAAAGAAACAAATTTGTGAGGAGTTAACAGGACAAAGGATTTAGGCTTTGGGTGCTTAATTAGGGAGGAATCTAAACAACGTTTGGGCTTGGAGTAGTAAAGAAGAAACAATGTTTGTTTATACAGGCTTCTCTGCCCAAATTCCCGATCTCTAACGGTAGGCTGTCCAGATGCAGGGAAAGGACCTTTCACGTGGGATATTTATTTCCTGCTTTCAGGGAGATACAAGGGAGGGTCTGAGTATCCCTCTTGCATTGGCCATTTCTTAAGTATCTTTAATTCAGAATAACCTATATGCCATTGAGGGGTGGCCTGCCCTGGACCCAGTAAGCTACAGAGCTTTCCCTTGCAAAGATGCCGTAATTTATTTTACCAGCCCTCTGCCAGTAATTAGAAAAGTAAATAGAATTTTAAAGCATTTGGCTTCAATGAAGAAGTAAGTGATTTTTCTCCATATTGTTTGGATGCTAAAAGATTTTTTTTATTTTTTTGCTTATTTCACATGGACTTATAATCAGAATGTTAAGTGATGATTCCCCTTTGAATGATGGAGTTGACTGTATCTTAGCTACTCAGCTTTAACTAAGATTTCATTTAAAATTCAAAAATAAAGAAATTATCTTCATTATGGTACATTTCAAAACATATACTAAGTAGTTAAGAACAGTAAATCTTTTCATTGTGACTCAGAAGTCGACCCATATATTTAAGGAATTTCTTTCCTCATTCTGGATGAACATAGTATAAGTGCTACAGACAAAAAGGACCAAACAGAAATTCAAAATATTTCTGAGCACTATGGAAAACTGGAAGAACTGTTAGCTCTATAAATATTTTATATTTTTGATACTTTTAAGAAGTATTCCATATTTCTTTCATATGTATAAAATTGATGCTACATTATAGAGTTCAATCAATCAATAGTTACTTTTCCGTGTGAATATGATGCTATCACTTACGAATTTTGTTTGATTTCCCCCAGGGCTCTTAGTCCTATGTACATTCCTTCCTGCCCCTGCTGGGCACAATTGGATAAATACAGTTTCTTGATGCTTAGTCTGACTATAAACCAACCACCTTGAAAAAATATATATATATATGTATATATATAGTGGCTGAATTACCTATTGCAATCTGATCAAGTTGGCCTCAATAAGCTGCATCTTAACTTATCTCCCTGATATGAAATATATTATTTTGCAAAATAATATGAGAAAAGCAATTCAGTGATGTGCCTTACAGAAGCTGGGATTTATGACCTCTGAGAAAGCAGTCACTGAAGATAGATTTTAATATAACTCTACTGAATATCAGATCAACAATAGATAACCAAGTTTAATTTTCTATGACTTTCCACAAGATACTCCACGGTGTGGCAGACCTAGGCCTAGCTTTAATAAAATAAATATTTAGGAGGCAAAAGGGTTAATGTGACGCTTGCAAAAAAAAAAAAGAAAAAGTAATTAGGTTCAACATCACCAATTTTTGGAAATTTCTTAAAAATGGTCAAATGTGAACTTCTTAGTAGATACTGGTAGATATTCTCTGCAGCAAAATAACAAGCACAGAAGAATGTTGAAATGTTCCCATTATAATGAATATTTCACATTTACTGTGTGCCTTCCTGGAAAAACTCTGAAGACTTTATGAATAATTATTTCTCTCAGTAAATGAGTTTCATTGCAGAGTAAACAAGGTGCTTAACAGAATTGAGTCTTATCTGAAGACTTGTTTCATATATGAACTGCACAAAATATAAATAATGAGACAATACGCTTTGAAAAGATAAATATGTCTCCAAATATGTGGATTAATGTAGAAAACAGCTTAGGGTTTAGTAAAAGTTTCTTTTCACGGGAAAAACTAGTTCCAAATTTTCTATATGAGCAACTACTGCCCTTGATTGCCAAAGGCTTCTACAGCCTATGAGATATATTTAAATAAATAACTAATAATTATTACTTGGTTCAGTTATGTTTTTCACCTACATAAAAAAATAAAATAATTCATAAGCGAGGGCAGTGTGTTGTTCTCAGTTCAATGTAGGCACTTCAGATCACAGCAGAATGTTCTGTTATTGGACAGCAATGATAGTAGCACATTTCGCAACATTAACAAGTAATAGTTCTAGAGAAACGCCAGTTGGCAAAAGCTGCTGCCATATTAAACATGAGATTAGTGAACTCTTACAGTCCCTCCTGCATTAGAAGTAGAAAAATATTTACATTACATACAATTACATTATTGTTAATGTTCATATGCACAAACTATTTATATGCATTTATAAAATATTTGATTTTTTACTTAAAATTCAGAAAGTGCTTTGAGACACTAATGGGCTGATATGTTGTTATGTGCCATGGGGTCATCCACATGTAGAACTGAGGAAGTTCTTCACAGATAAATGATCTTGCTAAAAATGTAATGCAAACCAAATTGCCCTCATATTGAGCTACCAGGGCTCCTAATACTCTTTTTATTATTTTTTTAAAAATTAGGGTATAGTTTCTTTACAATGTTGTGTTAGTTTCTGCCGTACAGCGAAGTGAATCAGCTATATGTGTACATATATCCCCTCTTTTTTAGATTTCCTTCCTATTTAGGTCACCACAGAGCACTGAGTAGAGTTCCCTGTGCTAACAAATTAAAACTAGAATTCAAATCCAGATTTTTGAGAATTCAATGCCAATGCCATAATCATTAAATACTTTAAGCAATTGATTTATGAATTATTTGATTTATTTTTTCTTTAAATCACTTTATCTTTTTAAAACTTTACATTAAGTTAATTATAGGCGTGTTCAAGTTAAAGGCCATTTTCAGCAAGTTAGCATTATAAACTTCTAATTATATGGTATTTGATGTAATAAGTGTATTTTTATTTGCTAATTTTTTATACAAAATGGTCTTTCCCAACAGATATAAGAAAGCTTATGTGAAAAGTCATATTTACAACAAAAACATATATAAAGAAAAAAAGAACAAGAGCAAACCAAGAAAGTGCTGGATTGGAGCAAAAAACACACAGGTTAAGGTAAACTATGAGCAAAGTTCCTAAATGAAAACCCTATTTCTCAGAGCCTTACTTACATGTGTGGAGACCAGTTCAGACTAAAGAAGGAATCAGAACCCGTCATGGAATATCTGTATTTGGAAAACATGGTATATCTGTATGTCCAAAACTTGAAAAAAAAACACAAAAATATTACAGCAAACTCTTTCAAATTCATGCCCAGCATTGTCTGACGAGTTCACCTGAGGGGGATCTGATTCCCTGAGGGTTTTTTGACTCCCTAGGAAATGTGACTTTATTCGAATTATTATGTACTAGCTATTAGGGCTCAGGTTCTGAAAATTCAGAGGATGTCTTGTAGAAAATGGATAAATTGCAAATTATGTTTGTCCAGGAGAGATGAAAATGATCTGTATCTGTTAGAAGAGATAAGATAACCCAAAGGTTACCATTGTATTGCCCAGTCGGACATTAACCAGTTTTGACTCAAAATTACTTAGTATTCTTATTCCATCAATAATTTTCTATAGGTATGTGTGTGTGTAATCAATTTCATCATTCTGTATCATAGATACAGTTAAATAGATCTCTGAATCTTTAACATGTGCCCACTAAGAGACTTATCTATTTAACTTTTTGAAAATGTTATCTTAACATCTGATAAACTGATAGGTCAGTGATCCTCCAGGTATCTGTTTAATGAGTTTATGTGTATTGGGCAAATACTACCTTTGATATTTTGTGCGTAGATGCCTAGACCAAATTTGAGAGAGAGGAGAACAGAGAGAATAGATGGTTCACCCTTGGCCTCAGTTTGGGGATTAGATGTGATCTATTATGACCAAGGTGTACAAGCAGCAAGGCTGTCGTGACGAAGCTCAGAACACAGTCAGCGCTACATCTGATCCCAAATGGGGGTCAGTGTGTATCAGGGACCATGGGGAAGAGAGGACCTTCACTGTAGAGGGCATCATTACCAACAGGGAAGCAAGCTGACCGTGAGGCCAGTGGTGACTGGCTTCTAAGCTCGCATTTCTAATGGTTTGTGAGAAAAGGAATTTAGTCAGGAGACCATAGCAGAGGTACATGCAGGGGCTTACTTCTCAGATCGTAGGGGATACCACCTTGAAATTCACAAACGTAATTGAGAAAAATTGATAAAGATACTTTGGTTTCGAAGTAAGGGACATGCCCTGGGGGGGTAAGGGTGATGCCTTAGCAAAATTCATGTGTTCATGTTGATGTTACTTCATTTGAATACAGTGTAAGAAGACCTGAAGATATTTCATTCATTCCAGTTTTAAAATAAACGTTTTATGAAAGTGTCACAACAAACCTTATTCAGTTTAGGTACCCAGTCTTAAGGAATTCCAGAGTCATCTTTACATTATATTATACAAGACTAAAGAAAACTATCCCATGACTATTTGTATAAAAAAAAAGATATTTAATTGTGGTTTTCAAACTTTGAGTTTTTCTCTCAGCTAGCATGCTTATAATGGATAAATCATGGCAGACCTGATGACTGTTTTCTCTTTGAAAGATTTTGTAAACAAAGGCATGGTCTTTATTTCTATAAAATTAATTTTTTCTAGAAACTAAGTTAATAAAAGATTATAAGTAGAGGAACAAGGAGAAGCAGAAGAGCATCAGAAAAACAAAATAATTTACATCCAACCAAGAGAGTTTCAAGAGTAAAAGGGAAAGCTATTAATCATTAAGCTAGAAATACAAGTGTAAACTAGGACGGTGTGGAGCAATTGGGATTTAAGGTCAGTTTAGTAGCAGAATAAATCTTAATTAATATTTTCTAGAGACTCTCAGAAAATATGAGGGTACCTGTAGTGGACATAGAGATGTACTATCTAGATCAGACCGCCTCTGAGAAAGCTCCCCATCTCCTAGGACCCCTGTCAATAGGCAGCCTTCACCACAAGCTTCTTCATAAACACCTCAGCTACAGAGGACTGTTTTGCCCAAGATCTTGCCCTCTGGGGCAGCCCAGGCCATTTCAGTCCAGCACAGGACTATTTTCAGGCCGTTTTGGCTCCAGAGCTCCCATGGATTGACTTCTTCCTTTGCCCAATCGTGTCTCGCTTCCCCCAGGTGTTGATCTCAAAGGCACTCCCTAATAGACATCTTGCATACTAGACTCCATCTCAGGATCTGTTTCCCAGAAATCCCACCTGGGACAGTGCTTGACATTGATACATTAAGTAGACTGTAATCACCCAATGGTAAAGTGGTGATGACCACAGGCTCTGAAACCAGACTCCTGGTTATAACCTGGGCTCACCACTTACCAGCTATGTGACTGTGGGCAAGTTACTTAGCCTTGATTTCCTTTTCTGTAAAAGGTAGACAAAGACAGAGCTTACCTCATAGGGTTGCTGTGAGATTTAAATGACAATACGTGTGGAGAACTTAGAACAGTGCTTAGAATGTAGAAAGACCTCGGTAATTCTTAGCTGTTGTTAATATCAGTGATACTATTTTTAGTCCATTTTTAGTCAAGTTGGAAATATCCCAGCATCTTCTTTCAAGCATAGGAAGCCAGTAGCAGGTCGGGATTGACTGAGTTCCCTGTGGCGAGGCCCTTCCTCACAAACCAGGGCAACGTGAGCTTCCCAACCAGCACCCAGGTCCTCAGTGACTTAACTCTTATCCAGATTCTGGCACTAAGGACACTCCTTCCAGGGATGAAATTTCCTGTCTGGGGTCAATGTCTACCCAAAGTCTAGATTCCTGGAATATCCCAATATTTCCAGGTCCCTGATAGTCATTCTGGGATATTCCCAACATCCCCAAATCCACTCACCCAGACCCCAAACCATGTCTAGTTGAGCAGATATCTGGGCCTCCTCTGTCTGACCTTTTCCAACAGCATGTTCATGCTGCCTTTTCTCTACCACCTTGGGGACATAAGGAGAGGTAAATTTCCCAGGTTGATTCATGCCCAAAACAAGTCTCCTATTTTTTTTTTTTTTCCTGTTTTCGTACTCAACCCTGTCAGGCTGCAGAGACCTCAGTTCTTTTGTTCTATAATCTGGCCTTTGCTGATGCCTCCAAAAGCTCAGTCCCAATCAGTGTGATAGAAAGAAAATTTCTCAGGGCAACAAACCACAAATGACACAGGGATGTTACAAATATGCTCTATAATACCAACCACAGTGAAATTTCAGGAGCCTGGTGTGGCTTTGAAGTACTTCTCCCCAAGTGACTTCATAGAAAGAAACTGGAGAACTGTGTACATCATATGCTATTTAAGATAATCTAGGTTATGATAGTAGTAACTGCTTCTGCAGTTGGAAAATGAACATTTATTTTTGAGATATTATTTATTCATTTTAAAGAAAGAAACTAACTGTGAAAGAAAAAGGCAGAATATTTTGTTTTGATTTTTTAGTCTTTAAATAAATAAGACAGGAAGAGTATCTTATTAGATAAGACTAAATAAATAATAAATAAGACTAAATAAATAATAAATAAGACTAAATTGTACAATCCCTTACTTCAACATATTGCTCAATTTATTTTTGTTAATAAAAAGTGCACTTCATACTTACAAAGTATTTTAAAAATTTTAATCAAAATTTGTTTTCATAAAACAAACTTTTTTATTTTTATAATTTTGTAGTATATTTTGCAGTAGAATGTTTTTTTTTATAAATTTATTTATTTATTTATTTATTTTTGGCTGTGTTGGGTCTTCGTTTCTGTGCGAGGGCTTTCTCTAGTTGCGGCTAGTGGGGGCCACTCTTCATCGTGGTGCGTGGGCCTCTCACTATCGCGGCCTCTCTTGTTGCGGAGCACAGGCTCCAGATGCGCAGGCTCAGTAGTTGTGGCTCATGGGCTTAGTTGCTCCGCGGCATGTGGGATCTTCCCAGACCAGGGCTCGAACCCGTGTCCCCTGCATTGGCAGGCAGATTCTCAACCACTGCACCACCAGGGAAGCCCCAAAACAAACATTTTTATTGTTAAGGAAAAATACTTAGAATAAAACCCTTTTGGTTTGAGTGTATTTGTTTTGGTGATAGTGCCTATTTGCCCTGATGTTTTAAAAATCCATCATGGATAGTACAAAAGACCTTGAATCGCCAGCGCAACCCTGAGAAAGAAGAACAAAGCTGGAGGCATCACACTTCCTGACTTCAAGCTATAATGTAAAACTATAGTAATCAAAACAGAATGGAATGGGCATAAAAACAGATACATAGACCAATGGAATAGAATTGGGGGCCTAAACCCATGCACATATGGTCAAATAATATTTGACCAGGGAGCCAAGAATCCTCAATGGA